>NC_080582.1:85524403-85826128 GCF_029962835.1 Magnolia sinica
GACAACATTTTCCCTTTAGGCTTGTTTGATTTTCTAATTAATTTCTTATGAAATAATGCAATACAAATGAGTTATCATTATCATTTTTAGGTATTTGTTTCAATAGTAATTATTATTCGCAAATTGAAAGTCAAATATACATTTCTGGATGAAATAAATTATTTAGCAAAATCATCATTGCAATAAATATAATTAATATCACCATACAATTATAAGAGTCAATAATCATTACCCATTTGTTAAATAAGAGTAAATAATCATTATCCATTTATAGCCAATTACGAGTGTAGTTGGAAAACTAATATAGCTCTTAGAAATTACATTCATGGCATATAAATAATTTAAATTAAACTAATTCAAATCGAGGTTTCTGTTTAGTATCACGAAGTAAAAAAGATTTTTCTAGAACTTTTATTCAACCGTGTATAATAGTTAGTAACATGTTTAAAACTTATTCAACTGTGCATACCATCCTACCTACGCATGCATCATGTAAATGATACACTATGATGATGGGATGCCAAGAATCATGATGTAATCCATACTAAAATGCTTTCAAATTCAAGTGGGTTTGAGTCGGTTGTAGACTCTTAGGAGTTTACACATGAGATCCTAGGTTCGAGTACCCATAAGTGGTGAAATCCCACTATGGTGTGAGTGCGGGGGTGTGCGCATGTGTGGGATGTCCTAAGAGCTGGAGAAACTGATGATACAATGGATGTTGCATGGGCATCATAGTGGATCCCACGTAGCGTATGTCAAAGGGACGTCATGCCAGGCCTCACAGAGCATTTCTATAAATAGATACATAGGCAGGGTTTATAGGAAAGTCGGGTGGCCATGTCATGATCTCAAATAGATATGTAGCCTGAGGTCACTACCAAGCATGATCTCACAACCAACAATCGCACGCGAAAAACTCCGTGCTATTGTAGTTAAATGTCGATTTCAGGAATTTATTAGCTCTGGATTTGATTGAGAGATTTTTAATTTTTAAGATTTTTCTTTTAATATTGTCAACGAAATCTTATTAAGGTTTCAGTTTAAATCTTTCATGAACTAATTAAAAAGAGTTTTCTCCTTTTTTTATTTAGTTATGGATGATGGTTAACATGTTCAAAACTTATTCACCAATGTGTAAAGGTTACTGTGTATAATATCCTGTATACACATTAAATCCTACCATGATGATAGGGTGTAAAGGACTATGGCATGGGCCATACTATAGAAAATAATTGACAAACATTTAAATGCTTTCAAATCCAAGTGCTGACTTACTTCATAATTTTTACATTATTTTGGGGCCGTTGGCGAATGATTCTGCATACAAATGATGGGTGGCTCATGAGTAGAATTTAGATTTTGATCCGCCTTGTTTTTTGACTTATGTTTTAAGTGTTGTCAAATGTCTTCAATTTGACAGACATTAAGGGTCTGCTGATATCATTAACAGACCACTCGATGCCATCGGGGATTTTTTTTTTTTTTTTTAATAAAGTTGCTTGGTAGACAGTTTTAAAGCTACTATTCGATGTCATCGACTAATCTTCGATAACCATTGATGCCATCAAAGGTTCCATCAACGACGCGTGCAGACCTGCGTAAATACTTGATTTATTTCTAATTTCGATTATGATAGTATATATATCTGGTGTAATCGATATTATTGTATTCTAAGTGAATGTTAAGACGTTCTTAAAATGTTCTAGAGAAAAGTTAGGGTTTTGAGAAATGATTTTGGGGTTGTTCGAATTAATAAGTCTATCATCCATCTCTTGTAATATCGTTTCATCAAAAATTTGTTATCGCTTTGTACCTTGATTTTTTCCCACAAGAATTTTTTCCACATAAAAATTCATGTAATCTCTATTTTATTTACATTTGATTTCACCTCGTTTGATTGAATTCAAGTTTACTTCCATGCCATCCCAAGACTAAGAGCCACTAGAGTCAAAGATACAATGGATATCACACATGTGTCACAATGGTAGGATCCACTTGACCTCCGTATTTACCTTATTTTTCTACTTGTATATTAAATGAGCAGGAGAAATTGATGAAACAGTAGATGTCAAAAGGACATCATTCCAAGCCCCGGAGAGCTTTCCTAGAAATGGACGCCTCCTGGGAGAGGGTTACAGGAAAGCCGTTGCCTTGTCAGGATCTAGAATAACACCCCTTCTTAATTTGGTCGCATGCCTGTCATTTCTAGATGCATTGTCAGGTATTATAAGGTTGACATTTGGTTTGAGGTCACCACCAAGCATGCTCTCACAACTAACAGTCTGTAGATGACAACTCCATGCTACCTTAGTCACAAACGTCATTTTTGGGAATTTCTCAGCTTGGGATTTTATTGAGAGATTTTTCATTTTTGAGATTTTTATCATTATATTATTGAGAAAATCTTACTAAAGCTAAAATCTAATAAATAATTATTGTATACTAATAAGTAATTAAATCTTCTTAAAAACATTATATAATGACTTAGTTGAAGTTTTAAATCATTTTTTGTTAATTATGCAAAATATTTATAACTTTCAGCATTTTAGAATCTCACGATATTATGTCCACTTTATTTCTTGCAAAATTATCATAAGATTTTCAAAATATTTGTTATAAATGCATGCAACTACTTGCATGTAAAAGACTCTAGTATGCATGGCATCCAACTGCCGCAAGCCAGCCAGTCAACACAAAGCTTTGTGGGGCTCATTGAGATGATCACGTGACATCGGGTCCATCCAATAGGATGCAAGCTAAAGAATGAGGCTGATCCAAAACTCATCACATAAACAGTGAGGATTGAACACCCACCATTAATTGAAAGAAGACCATGAATTTTATGTGCCATCCAATCCGTTCATATGGTGATTCCCACAAATAATATTATCTTTATCCAATAAGTTTCAATGATAAGTTGTTCAATTCTATATATTACCTGTGATGTGCCTCACTCGAGTTTTGGATTTACCTTATTTTTAAGCTCACTATGGTGAATCGGATGGATGGAGTGGGTGCCACGTGGACTTCTCAGCAGGCCCATAGAACTTTGGGTTATATAGGAGGCTCTATGTAATATGGGTTATTAAAAAAACACACATCCCCCGGTAAAATAGGGTCACTCATATGCAGCTGACCATTCGACACACAGATGGACGTGATGAGGTCGAGCGGTACTATCTTCCTCAAGGATAACTACTGAATCCACGGAGCTTTTTTGGACTCTTCACAAAGACTTCTTGAATCTACAAGGAAAAAACAAGGAAAATAGAAATAAATTCTAAAAAAATTCATAAATTGATTGATGATCCAAATAAACGAGATTACCACCCTTCAAAGAGGGATACTAAGTCTTGAAAGAAGTTTTACAACAAATACTCATAAAAATCGTGATTTATTAAAATAGTAAACTTTCTATTTATAGATGGCCGTGATTCCTACTAGTGCACATGGTTTTAAGTCAAAAATATTAAGTGTCTTATTTGACCTAACCATGTTATTTTCTTAACTTTTCTAAGAACTTTTTTGGTTGGACGCAACTCTTAAAGCCCAACGGATGAAGAGTTAAAATACATGGCACGTCGGATAACTCATGCCAGTTTGCGAGATACACCCATTTTAAGCTTTTAACGGTCCAGATCATTTCTGCCCCCGAACAGGTCTTTTCTAGTTCATCTTGGCCATGAAATAGTCCGCAACCCGCTCTACATCACCATTTCATAGGCCCCACTACACTAGAAAATAGTGGACAATTACCCAAAACTTTCAAATTCACATGGCCCCCACATGAGCGTTCCATTTCACAGTGAAGCAACCATACTGAATGGTTTAGATCTTCTACACGCACTAGAGCATGTCCCACATATGCAACTAGTTGCATGTAATACATTCTCTTTTCATGCCACGCGGTTTGTTTTTTTTTTTTTAAATATAAATTTTATTAACATGGGATCATCGCTTTATTTGAGAAATTTTCCGGGAGGGTTGAAAAAAAGAGAGAGGAAAATTACCCGCGCCTATCCTATACCTCTGCTACACGACAAGTCTGCAAGGAGAAAAGGCCAGGACACAAAATGAGAAAAGGAAACCCCTTATGCCAGGCTAATGTCGGGCTACATTAAATTCTCTCCTCTTTTTGTCCAAGAAAACATATAGTTACGTAGTATGTTTTTATCTCACTGACTAAACTCTGTTGAGGCCATCATGAAAGTATGTGATTTATCCACGACATTCATCTGTTCTTCCAGCTCATTTTATATGTTGAGCATAAAATTGAAGCATATCCAATGCTCAAGTGGACCACACCACATGAAATGATGGGAATAATGATTTCCACCGTTGAAACATATCCAATGCTTAAGTGGACCACACCACACCACCGGCCGACAGTGATGCATGTTTATTTGTCATCCAACCTGTTCATATGATTACACAAACATGAATGAAGGGAAAAGAAAATTATCAGCTTGATCCACCAAATAGACTTTCAATTCACACTGTTTCTTGTGGTGTGGTCCACTTGGGATTTAGGTATGCTTCAATTTTTTCTCATCAAGCCTTAAAATCATCTGATAAAATAGATGGACAGAGTGGATAAAATAAATAAATCATGGAGGGCCTCACATGGTTTGCTCTGTACGCAATCAGCTTCTTTTCTCTGTGGTTGGGAGAAACACATCCACCTTGTGCCATGCGTCAGGCGTACAGGAGTAACTGATAACCTACAGGCACCTGCACTGGTATTCACTGTGCCAGGCATTTTGAGCCACACGATGCAAAAAGAGATAGGGACCGGAACTGACTACAACACTAACTACTTGTCTCACCCAAGCTACGTGAGGTCCACCATGTTGCATATGTAAAACTTACAATTTACTCTCTACATTTAGGTAGGGATCATTAATTAGACCGTACATTTAAAAGACAAGCTTGATTAAAAACTTATATGGGCTACACCAATGAGAATAATGTAAAATTACTCTCAAAGCTGTTAAGTTTAAACAACGCGTGGTCCTCTTGAGCCACTCGCTCAATGTGTAAGGAAGATCAGGCGATATTCAGAAGCAAGGGTTCGTCCTTTGATAATAAGTTACATGTTTGCCTTTCCATACAAAATGATTTTTCGATACATATATAAAGAGAAATGAGCACAGGATTGTTACAGTCGGTTGTGAAGAACAATGACAAAACACCTTCTTCTGATACAGAATTGAATCCAGTGTGTGAGCATTGATTCAAATTACATTCAAGATTACGAGCTACTCGATAACCGCTGTACATTATACTACGATATATAAACAATACACTGAAAGTAAAAGATTACACTAAGAAATATAATTTACTTGACAAGAAAAGTAGAGTAATTATACTACGAAATGTAATCAACTAATAATTGAAAGAAAATGTTTGGTTTTGAATTGATTGATATGAGACGAAATCTTCATGCTAAATCCCTTTGTTATTTATAATCTTAATCCGACCATTTAGATGATCCCCACGTTTTGACGATTGCTATAATTGTTCAACACTATTTGACTTTCTCTTTTTCTTCTTCTACCATACATCCTGTAACTGCTTCTTTACGATCCTTCTTCCATCGACTGTTCAAATGATGACGTGGCATAACTCAATGTGTTCCAGCCATGTTACCAAGAAATCATTTACATACATTTTTGCAGATCTTAAAAAACACAATGCGAATCCATTCAAATCACACGTAACTTATTTTGATTGATTCTCACGAGGAATAACAGCCACATGATGAACACACTCAAGAAAGTCTCTGTTTTTCATTGCGGGCCCGCAAATTGATGAACACACATAACTTTCTTTCATTGGACCACATTTCGGGAAGGTTCTTAGCTCCCCAGATCATAACCAAATCTGTCAGAAAGCAACTACGAGTATAAGTGCTTACAAGTGATCCGTTCTCAATTAACAATGCTTGCATGTTCACGCAAGATGTGGTAATAGCAACTTGCAATGGCCAATACATCCGTATATCTAAAATCCACTGCCCTGACTTCATGGATCTTCTTCTTAGATTCCGGTGACATTTCCACAAATGCACTAACCCCCTACCTATATCCGTGCTGGAAAGGCTCTCTAGCCCCACCATGGTGTATGCATTTTATCCGAGCCATTCATCCATTTTTCCAGCTCATTTTAGCCCATTGGCCCAAAAATGAGGCAGATTCAAATCTCAGGTGGACCACACCGCATGAAAACAGTGGTGATTAAATGCCCACCATTAAAAACTTCTAAGGACTACTGCAGTGTTTATTTGCCGTCCAAAACTTTTGTAGTCCCCATCAAGTTTTAATTGGTGTCATCCACCTCCGATTTGGATATGCCTCGTTGTGTTCATACACAATGAAGAGCTGAAAAATGGATGGACGGCGTGGATAAAACACACGCATCATGGTGGGGCCCACAGAGCACCGTCCAGTGTAGCAGAGGGTCGGTATGCAGTCCCCTTTCATCATGTTGGTACGATCGCAGGAAAAAATGGTCGGTGTCTTCATCCCCCGCGTTCCCCGCACCAAACGCAGAAATGGGGTTTTCGGCGGGAGCAGATTAGGTGCGACTGGCCACACCCGAGACGGTGCGGCCCTTACCGTGGGGCCCACCTTGAGTGTATATTTTATATCCATACCGTCCATCCGTTTTGAAAGATAATTTTATTACATGAATCGAGAAAATAAGCAGATAAAAATTTCAGATGGACCGTACTATAGAAACAGTGGTGACTGAATGTCCCACCATTAAAAACTTAGCAGGATCAAAAGTAATGTTTTATAATGTTTAATATCCATATAACCTATTGATAAGGTCACAAAAATCTGGATAAATGAAAGAAAACAAATATCAGCTTGATCCGAGACTTTTGTACCCCAGAATAAATTTTTAACGGTAAATCACCACTATTTCCTATGGTATGGTGCACCAAAGACTTGGATACATTTCATGTTTCGGACCATACCATAAAATGATCTGGAAAAATGGATGGACGGCATGGATATAGAATACATGTAGTAAGGTGGACCACAGGGTAAAGGCCAAACCTTCTTCAGTTAGGTCAGGTCAGCACCTAATCCCTCCCATTTTTGGTAGTTAAAATGTCAGTCGTCCCCCAGCTTGTAGAAATTAAATGTTAGTATAAGAACTCATCATATACATCCGGAGGTACTGTTAATTGTGGGCCGTCACCAACGTTTCCATCATTTGAAAATAGTTTTACAAAATCTGTACCATTAAAATGTTGAAAAATAAGATGAAGATCACCTCAAGGAAAAATCAAGCCGTTTATTTCTTCAGATTTGACTAGATGGACAACTTATGATATGACTTACCCTATAAATGTGATCTTCTTTTAAGAGTAACGTCAATTTTTTGGTGGGTAATCTTCATGGTATGTCCTGACTATTTTAACGGTACGGATTTGTTATAAATTCTGTATTTTGCAGGAACAGACGATCAGTTGTGATACTTTTGGGTGCATGTGATGAGTTCTCCAGTGTATATAGGTGTATATAGGGGCGCATGGAACGCGCGGATGTGGATATGCGTGTCGGTGCTACTCCGTTCTCGTTTATCACTACCCATCTACCATTATGTATGTATTTTACCCAAGCCGATCGTCAATTTTTCCATACCATCTCACGCATCATTCCAAAAATGAGGTAGATCTAAATCTCAGGTATACTGCGCAACTGAAAAACAATAGCTATTAAACACTCACCATTAAAAACAATAGCTTTTGTGGCCGTTATTAGGTTTTTAATGTAGGGCGTTCAATCACCACCATTTCGTGTGCTGTGGTCCACTTGAGATTTTGATCCGCCTCATTTTCTGAGATCAACGGTGTGGATAAAACACTTACATTGTGGTGGGCCCACATAGCACCGACCAGTAGGGAAACGGATTTGGCTACTCCCCAGCAACCAACCAATGGCTGATGGTCAATGCTCTGACGGCTCATTTAGATGTATATGTTTCATCCATGCTGTCTGTATATCTTTACAGATCATTTTATTATATACCAAAAATGAGATATATACTGATCTCAAGTGGATAACATTACAGTAAACTGTGTTGAATGTATGTCAATTATTAAAAACTTTTGAGAGCCATAAAAGTTTTGGATCAAGCTGATTTTTGTTTTTTTCCCTTCATATGGGTCTGTATGACCTAATCGACAGATACAGTGGGCCTTAGGAGGATTTTAACAGTGAATATCCCATCACTATTGTTTTCCTATGGTTTACTTGAGATTTATATCCCTCTAATTTTTGGGATAAAGCCCTCAAATGGTTTGTAAAAAATGGATGAAAAGAATGGATGAAACACACACATCATGGTGGGGACCACAGGGCACCGGGGGTAGCCAATCCGTTCTCGACCAGTAGCGACTCGCTGCTGTCCGGGGACTCCGGTCCAGCGCGCGAACGAAACGCGCCAGATGTATATCATTTTTGTAAACACGTGAGCGGGAAACCTTGTGCGCAAAAAGCGAGTGCCGGAGAGGCTATCGTGCACCGCGTTGTCGCCGATAGCGCACACTGCCCCACGCACGTTAGCAGGTTTGTTGCTTTCCCAGTCTTTCCAGAGAGGTCGACCTTCTCACACGAGATGGACCGATGGCATCGAAGCACGTGTGAATTCATGTCATACGTGCAGGAGTTCATTCCTGTTCATTGGTTAGCGCACAATGAATGCATGCGAAAAATGAACGGTGTATAAAAAAGGACTACTTGGATGGTTATGAAAATGAGACAAGTAATCTAATATTACTAAAAGATCTATTACGATGAATTATATCTGATGAATGGTCTGGATCTCTTTTAAGATGATAAATTTATTATTTTTCTGAGATAATTCTAATCCATTTCACGCTCGCGTTTAGACCTATAAATCTCCAAGTAAAGCGAGCTCCTTTCCAAAACCCTAATGACGAAAATGCCCATGAAACGGCGCGACATTTTACGGTGTTTCGACTGACTAGGAAACAAAACCCTAATGACGAAAATGCAAAAGAAATATTAAGAGAACCGCGCGACGCGCGAGTGCACTTGCTAATGTAACATTGAAGTTCACGCAATCCAAGCCGTTCATCAAACGGTCCTGATTACGCATATCTTGGCTGAGGGAGATAGTAAGGTGGAGTAGGAGGAATCCTAATACGGTAGAATAATCTCTTCGCAGGACACGTGGCGGGGTAGAGAAATGAAGCCCGGCCACATGCAGGGCCCTGGATGGTTTGTGTTTAAAAGATCTCTCCTCTTATGCAATCCTATCCATTGGATTTGTGGTCGTTGAAGTGACGGTGTAAAATAAAAGCAGTTAGTCGGATAAACTGTATGAAAAACGGCCGGTATAAAAAGCGGATTGCCTACTGACGCTGTCAGTATCTTCTGTGATGTGTGGGACCCACCATGATATATGTGTTTTATCCGCTCATTCCATCCATTTTTACAGACAATTTTAGGACATGATACGAAAAATGCGATAGATCCAATTCTCATGTGGACCACCCTACGGGAAAGAGTGGTGGTTGAACACCTGCCAGTCAAAACTTCATGGGGCCACAAAAGTTTTGAATGAAGCTGATAGTCTTGTTTTCCTTCATCCAGGTTCGATGGAAAATAAACATTACGGTGGGCAGGAGAAAGTTTTTAATGTGCGATTAGTCACCACTGTTTTCTTGTGATGTGGTCCACTTGATATTTGGATCTACCTTTTTTTTTTTGTTCATGCACTGAAATGATCTGACAAAATAGATGGACGGGATGGATAAAATAAATAATTTTATTATATATTTATTTAGTTTATTAAGAGAGATTGCACTCAGCCATTCATCATTCTGTGGTGGGGATCTCAACAAGCATTTCAAAATGGACATGTGAAAACTTACAATCCGTGCAATACCAGACAATCACTTTATTCACCATTGAATGCTGAAGATCTGCCATGTTTGTCCACCAAACATAAATGTTATTTATTTATTTATTTTAGTGGATCAGAATTTTTTGAATAAAAGGAAACTTATATATATACTAGCTAAGATGTTTTCGAAGATTATTTTTTATTTTATTTTTAAGTTCTCTAATGAAATCCTTATAGAGAAATAATATTAGTTATTTCTAAGATTTGTAGAGTGTTCTCAACTTTTAGATGAATATAGATTCATCCTAGCCTTCCGTATGAGGGATTAACAGGTTCTTAGGCCTGTATAAGAGAGAGGGACCCTCATTTATAATTCGCACAAGGAAGTTGTAAGCCTTGGAAATCTTCTCAATATTTTGAGTGTTCTCTTATCTTTTTAAGTAGCCTAGATACAATTGGTTGGTAGATTTTCTCAACCAAAAAAGGGTTGTATATGGTTAACACATGATCTACACATGGAAAAAGCATTTGGACTATGAAATAATCTCATAGAGGCTGGGTTTGTTCTTTGGTCAATGCTTAATAGACCAACATACTCCTTATATCGATAAGTTAGGTCATTCGTGTTGAAAATAATGTGCTGAAAATAATAAATGATATTAAAAAATAAAAAATAAAAAAGAAAAGATGACTTATTTGTTTAAGTTGAGGTGTAACTAAGTCACTTGGCTTGAAACCAAATTTGGTCTTATTGGATCGCATCCCAAATGCAACATAAATCTTGAATAGTTGGCCTCCAGAACACAATAACGATTGCTCAATCCCAACGATACTCTCACTATACACAGGCTCGAAACAACGTATATAACTTAATCGAAGTGAGTTGACTTGACAGTGAACTCAATTGGCAAAATAACATTGAACTAAAGACGAAGTTTGAAGAAACTGAGAAAGAAATTGTTGAACCATAATTATGTGCTTAAAACACTGTTTCAAATGGATTAGGTCCGTTGAGTTTGAACCCAACTGGTGTGACTACCCGAACAAACGTGCCTTAGTTTGAAAATTCGCACAACCTAAATGACTATTCCTCTTTAGTGGCTCAAGCCTTATACAAACAACATTTCTTATATATATGAGATTTCTTTGGTTTTTTCTAATGTGGGACAAGTGAGCTATACTAAAAATAAAAACTCATTCAAAAAATAAACATGGAGTAAAAATTTTGAAATTTGAAATAAAATTATTTAAAAATTCCTTTTAAAATATCACAATCCATACAATGGGCCTTGCGATAGACAGGCAACTATATAATTATTCTGTTAGCTAGATGTGTGCACTCATTTGATCGACATCATTTAAATTGCTAGTTAAAGGCAACAATAAAAAAGTTGACATTTTCAATTGAAAAAATTAAGTGGCATCCATTCTTCCACGTCTCTCTCTCTCTCTCTCTCTCTCTCTCTTACTTTGTTTATTTTATTTTATTCTTATTTTTGGTTACCATTACCTATCTTAAGCTGATGATGACTTGCTAAGATGGGAAATCATTCCCTTTCACCACCTTATCTTAATATGACTTGGCATTACCTACGGCTATAAGGCAAAGTGTAGCTAGGTCTAATTATGTTAATAATAAATTAGGATAAAATTTCTTCTATTCTTTAGCTTCGTTGTTTTTTCCTTTTGTTTCATCATCTTCCTAATACTTTAGTAGTAGATGTAGGTGTGGAAGTGGGCAATTCGTTAATAAATAAATAAAAAGACAAAAATACCCTTAAATGAAGTATGACACGCAACCCATTTTTCTTTGAAATCAAGATTTTACATCCTCACTATGACTATATGCAGGTTCAAAACTAGCCAAGTGCAACTCACCTCATATATAGTATAAATATATTTAATTTATTTTTTAAAAAAGGTTATCTGTGCTTTATATACCCAACTGTCCATCTTTCTTGGGGTGACAAACTGATATGGAGTGGGTCGCGGATATTTCATGTCCAAGATGGATCAGAGAAGGCCTAATCAGAGATAAAAGTCATTAAGACCGTTGGAACCTTAAAACAGGCATATCTCGTAAACCGGAATGAGTTACTCGACGTACCATATATAATTTTCGGGTAGGACGAGCTACTTTAGCCAACCAACCCGGCTATGCCAGGTTACTCACGTCGAATTTGCAAGATTCCATCATATTGACGACCAAATTTTATTTTTAATTCCGTTTTTACTATAAATAGTAAGTTTTAGTTTGATTATAACTCTTCATCCATTGGGCTTTAGGAGTTGTGCCCAACATGAAAAGTGTTTAGAAAAATTAGGAGAATAAAGTGGTTAAACCATATAAGACACTTACTATAAATAGTAAATTTACTATTTGTACTATTTATAGTAAGTTGCGAATTTTAAGGAGTTTTAGTTATAGTTTAATTCCTAAACTTCTTCCAAGTCCTGGTATCCTTATTTAAAGGGGTGTAAATTCATTTTTATTATCTATCAATCAATCATTCAAGAAGTTTCTTTCATATATCTTAAAATTATTTTTATTTTTTTTTCCTTGTGAATTCGAGAAGTCTCTGTGAGGAGTCCAGAGAAGCTTCGTGGATTTGGAGGAGCTATCCTTGAGGAAGACGGTGATCGACCTCATCACGTTCATCCCTGCATCAGAATCTCAATGGGCATTTCAAAAAGGACATGTCTAAATAAGAATGCTTTTGTTATGAATAGGCATTTCCAAGAATCTATTTCAAGGATTCAATCATTTATGGTTTTTTTTTTTTTTTTGTCTCTGTTTATGAGAAAACTTACACATGGTATGTTGAGTTGTCCAAAGAATTCTAGAGAATGATATATAAACATATAAGTAGTTTGAAAGTTTTTAGAGTTCTCTAATAAAGTCAGATTATTAAAATTGGATGAATGTTATTAAAATTCATTATAGATGGTGATTTAAGGAGATCAAAAGGTTCTTAGATTTATATAAAAAAGAAACGTTTCATTTATAACTCGTGTAAAAAAAATTATAAACTTTGCAGATCCTTTAAAGTATTAGAAGCTTCTTCACAACTTTGGAGATCTTTTAAAGTAATAGAAGCCTTCTTCGCTTCAATTTTCTTTTTGTGTTCTCTTATCTTCTTAAATAGCTAAACCCTAATTTCTCATGTAACATCCTGGATTTTCACTATTTTGGATTTCTAAAAAATTCTTAATTTTTTTTTATGTAATTAACTTATATTATCATTTACTAACCATTGGCACTCAATGCTAGTTTATACACGAATGATACCAGTAAAGAACCATACAAGTCCAATTAATCAACCGTAGGAAGCTAACGAATCCGCCTGATTACTTGAACATCAAGTTTAGCCCCATGATTTACTCACGTAGGGCCCAAATCTAACCGACCCATAGCTAACTAAGCAAGACAATCATAACTAAATTAAAGATCTAACCGAAGCAGAGTCATATAAGGCCTGGATTTTGACTAATAGACCAAATCAACCCCGTTACT
This sequence comes from Magnolia sinica, assembly GCF_029962835.1. Lineage (NCBI taxonomy): Eukaryota > Viridiplantae > Streptophyta > Magnoliopsida > Magnoliales > Magnoliaceae > Magnolia > Magnolia sinica. The sequence goes on from NC_080582.1 coordinate 85,537,806, forward strand.
CATTTAGCCTAAAACCAACGGTTTAGAGTAATCATGTAACGCCCTGAAAATCGGGGTCATGCAGATGCCCAACTCCCGAGTTTTAACACATCACTTATATAACATAGATAATGCTGATCAAATGTTGACCGTATTAGTGCATTAAACATGAATAAGATTATACCAAATCAGCATATCATACTCCAGGGACAATTAGATTACGCAAGTAGAAGACTGTGATAAGTATATAGAACATATAAGTGATTGTAAGTCTCTTAAGTATGATCATGTTACTGGGTCAATTAATTACATGTAAAATTCTAAAATATATAAAATGTGTAATGTCATCTAGTCAGTATCCCAGTAATCCCCGTCGATCAGAACATGACCTACATAGACCCGCCTGATAACTGCATGTAGGAGAACTCCTCGTCATCATAAAAATCAGGCTCCGCCTCATAAGCATCATCATCATCTGTAACTAAATCAGAGTCTGATTGGTGTTTTAAAACACCGTCCCAGAGTGGGAGTGAGTGATCAACTCAGTGAAGCTATAAGAGAAAGGTTAACATGTTATCAACTCAGTCAAGCAGTAATGATAAGTAGTACAACACTCATATCCTAAGTACTATTGTTAATGCAAGAATGGTATGTTATAATGAAGCATGCCCTCGCCTGCACTCCCTCAGCGATATCATCTCACAATCACGCATGACAAACTCCCTATCACGCATGACAAACTCCCTAAACATGCACTTCCTCGCCAAAGCACATGCAATGCGGTGCATGGTCGTGTTAGCCAAGAAATTTATTTAGGCTTATTCATACAGCAGATCGGGAAGCTAAGGTACCTCCCTTTTTATTGTTTACCCAAACGATGATCCATCTAGGGTCGTCAATCCTAGTTAATCACATACGATAAAAAAGTTTTAGGTTGCTAAAAAGAGGCTCGTCACCTCAGCACAAGCCTAGTTGATATTTAAGGTCACTACGGAAAGGCTCGTCACTTTCACATAGTCCTAAGGTATACTTGAGGTCACTACGGAAAAAGCTCGTCACCTTAGCGTAGGCCGACAGGTCGAATACAGTGTCCCATATCACCGTATTCGGGTCATGAGTTTGGGTTACTCACTGGTCACTATGGGGAGGCTCGTCGCCCTAGCGTAGGCCGACAGCTCGACCACGGTGTCCCATACCACCATGCCCGGCCCATGAGTCTTAGCGGATCAAGGTACTAAGGTTAAACAGGCTTTTCACTGGTAAGTTTGGTACTTTAGATTCAAGCAGTAGCGTCCATACATGGTCAATAAACATTGGGCCAATCGGGTTACTTGACAAGCTCGACTGGTACGAGCGTATTTTGAATTAATTGACATGGAACACATAAGTACTCCGCGTGGCCTAACCATTTCGACAATTAGCGTACGACTCGGATTCCTCAAACGTATCCGCTGTGGCTAACCAGTATGGTCACCGATCGTAAACCATTACCGATTGCCTAGACTACATTGTAGCCCCAATCACACTCTAACCAATAACATTTGCATGTAACAGCCAAAGACAGCATGTGACAACCAAATCTAAACATAAATCTTATTTGAGCATTTCAACAAAACACACACTACACATGTCATCATACATAGGCATTTCATCTGTAAATCACATAGTAGTAAGATAGGTTACATAAAGGAAACTGTAACTATGTATAAGGGGATTGAGAATCCTATCTCAACACCCTCATTAAGTACATTACATCAAGCATTTTCTCATTCAGGCATTTTATCAAACACTTAGACTACACATATTAATACATGTAATAGCTTAGTTAAAACATGTATTATAGCAAATCCTTTCACCAAGGAGTTGTCACACGTACACCAATCAGGTATTCCCAAACATCCATCATAACAAGCACAAATCATAATTCCATATTCATTCAAACATTTGAAATGCATTATTTTCAACATAGTTCATATATATGTGTAATACGCAGAAATATCGTATCTAAGCATATGCGATAGCAATCGAGTCAGTCATAAATCATTAACTGACTTTGAAAGCCTTGAAAACTATAACCTAAATATTTATAGTCTGCACCTTTCACCGGTAGACTCGTAACGAACTCAGTTTAAACATTAAGTCTTTGTCTACGACACAACGACAACTTATAACATGAAATAGGTTAGCTATTTCACCATCTGCTCTATTTGAATCCTTAAAATAGGTTAGAGTTAGGATTTCTTACCTAAAAATGGAATCGGAATCGCCGGTATAGCGACACGGATGAAGTGATTAAGCACGTGGAGTGGTGGGATCAAATCCCAGTGACAATCCCTAACTCTCTCTCTCTTCTCCTTACTTTCTTCTTCTCTTTTCTCTCTTCTCTCTCCTAGGGTTTAGAAATCCATATGAAATGAGAGAGAGAGGGGGGGTTTAAGGCCCTTATATAGGCCTTAAACTGATGAGAATGGCCCTAAGGCCATGGTATACTTAGGTTATAGCCAAAAGTTGGCTGTTTCGGTCCAATGGAGCACATATGGAGGCCCCTTTTCTACGTACGATCCGGAGTAAATTTCCTGACATTGGATCTAGGTCAAGTTAAGTTTTTGGTCTGATCGAATTTACAGATCGACCGCGGAGGATCAGTTTCAGTTCAACGGTCGCCGTTGCTTGATCAGGGCCACAAGTACACTGACATGCATTGAAAATTTTTCCTGATTCGAGGGTGTAATTGGGTCAGAATCTGACGGTTTGAATCCTTAGATTTGGCCTGCAAATGAACGGCTTAATTCACTTAAGTTTCAGTTCACTTCCTAAAGATATTCGTGTTTCTCACACACTTCGCTCCGGGCTCAAGTTGTATGTTTGTGGATACTATTAGGACTTGATTTCTGAGATGGTTGTCAAGCCCAGTAAGGCAGTCATAAGCGTATAGTTTCACGTTAATCGGACTTTCGACGCGTAATCCAGGTCCGATACGGAGTTTCGTGATGCTCCCGAGAGCAACTGGGTTTTGAGATTGATTCTACGTTTTTAGGTAATGTAGCGTTAGTGATTCTGCTAGTTTTGGGTCTTGTAGTTCATATTTAAAGTGGTTAGAGCTAATTTCATAGATAATCTAGTTTAACACTTAGTTAATTCTCGTCTAATTTCTAAAGAATTTGGGCCTTAGTGATTTCTGCCTGAGGTGGTCCACGAGTCTTTGTACGGATTTTTTCGAGACATTACAATTTACCCCCCTTATGAAAAAAAATTTATCCTTGAAATTAGTACCTTTTCGTACTCCTCGAGAATCTAAGGGTAGTTCTTTCGGACCTCAGCTTCTGTTTCCCGAGTAGCCTCTTCCTCAATGTGGTGTGTCCACAAAACCTTCACAAGTGGAATTACTTTACTGCACAGCACTTGCTCCTTCCTATCTAGAATATGCGTCGGTCGCAGTACATAAGTAGCATCCTCACTCAACTGTACCTGCTCCCATCTGATAATGTGGGAAGGGTTCAGAACATATTTCTTTAACATTGACACATGAAATACGTTGTGCACGCCTACGAGTGGTGTGGGCAAAGTCAGGTGGTACACTACCACATCCACTCAATCCAGTATCTAGAATGAGCTAATAAATCTTGGCGTGAGTTTCCCCTTCTTACCAAACTGAAGGACTCTCTTCATGGGGGAAACCTTAAGGAACACGTCGTCCCTGACCTCAAACTCTAGCTGCTGCTACCTCCTATCGGCATAACTCTTCTGTCTGCTCTGTGCTGCAAGAAGTCGACGCCTAATAATGTCGATCTTCTCTGAGGTCGCTTGAACTAACTCTAAGCCAATCAGACTCTTCTCGCCAACCTCTGCCCAGCAATGCGGTGCTCGACAGGGACACACATACAAGGCCTCATAGGGAGCCATGCCAGTACTTGCCTGAAAACTGTTGTTATAAGTGAACTCTGCATAGTCATCCCAACTATCCTTGAAATCCAACACACAAGCTTGCAGCATATCTTTCAACACCTGATTTACCCGTTCCGTCTGCCCGTCAGTCTGTGGGTGGAACGTGGTGTACTGAACTTCAATTTCACACCCATAGCTTTCTGGATACAATGAATCGCGTGTCTAAGTCTGATACGATTTTCATAGGAACTCCATGCAGATGCACAATCTCCTTGATGTACAACCTGGCCAACTCATCTGCGGAGTTTGAGAATCTGATCGGGAGGAAGTAAGCCGATTTCGTCAATCGATCCACAATCACCTAAATTGAGTCATGTTCTTTTCTCGTCTTCGGTAGCCTTGAGATAAAATCTTTGGAAATGAACTCCCATTTCCATTTAGCTATGGGCATGGGCTGAAGTAGTCCAGGAGGTCAGCGATGCTCTGCCTTGACCTACTGGCTCGTGAGACAACCGGACACATAATCTGCTATGTGGGCCTTCATGTTGTCCCACCAGTACTAGCGCTTCATGTCTCGGTACATCTTCGTACTTCCGAGATGCATTGCCATCCTCGAATTGTGAGCAGCTTCGAGAACTTCCTTCCTTAAGTCAGGAAGGTTTGGGACGCATAGGCGGCCATGATAACATAAACCCCATCCGTACCAATTCTCCATTCCGAGTCTGCATAGCTCGCTTCCTCAACTCTACTAATCATTCATCCTCGCCCTGAGCCACTATGATTTGGTCATCGATAAGTGGTTGTACAAGAATATGTGCGATGCTCTTGAATGGCTCCTCTACCATAAGTTTCTGCTCAAATTCTCGCACAAACTCTACCATATTCCACTCCGCTATTATCAGCGGAGCCGCAAATGCTATTGTCTTCTTACGGCTCAACGCGTCTGCCACAAGATTGGCCTTACCAGGATGGTAGGAGACCTTGAACTTGAAGTCCTTCAAAGTTTCCATCAATCGTCGCTGTCTCATATTCAGGTCCCTCTGCGTGAATATGTACCTGAGGCTCTTGTGGTCACAAAAGAACTCAAACTCCTCTCCGTAGAAGTAATGTCTCCAGAGCTTTAGTGTAAAGATGATGGCCACTAACTCTAGGTCGTGTGTAGGGCAATTTTTCTCATGTTTCCTCAACTGTCGGGATGTATAGGCAATAACCATGTCCTTCTGCATTAGAACACAACTCAAATCAACACGAGACGCGTCGGTGTATATTGTATACTTGACCCCTTGCTTTGGCAATACTAGCACAGGGGCGGACGTCATCTTGTCTTTCAACTCCTGAAAAGTTGCTTCTGCCTTCTCATTCTAGGCAAACTTGAGATCCTTCTGAGTCAACTGAGACATCGGTTTGGCTATCTTGAAAAAATCCCTAATGAATCGACGGTAGTAGCCTACCAGGCCAAGAAAACTCCTCACTTCGGTAACCGAACTGGGCTGCTCCCAATCCTGAACTGTGGCTACCTTAGCAAGGTCCACCGCTATCCCTTCCTTGGACACCATATGTCCCAGGAACTTGACTTCTTCTTTCCAAATGTTACACTTCTTATACTGTGCAAACAACTGATTTCTCCTAAGAGTATCAAAGACTGCTCGCTGGTGCCCCTCGTGATCTTCCCGACTCTTGGAGTATATCAGGATGTCATCTATAAACATGATGACGAATCGGAATAGATACGGCCGAAACACCCGGTTTATCAAGTCCATGAACACGGCCGACGCATTTGTGAGTCCAAACGACATCACAAAGAACTCGTAGTGCCCAAAACTTATCCTGAAAGCCGTCTTCTGCATGTCCTCATCCTTGACGCGTAACTGGTGATACCCTGACTGTAAATCGATCTTGGTGAAATACTGCGCCCCCTTAAACTGATTAAACAGGTCATCTATCCTGGGCAAAGGATACTTGTTCTTCACCATCACTTGGTTCAACCTGCAATAATCAATACACAATCACAGAGATCCATCTTTCTTCTTCACAAACAACACAAGTGCTCCCCACAGAGACACGCTAGGTTGTATGAAGCTTGCATCCAATAGATCATTGATATGTTTTCTCAGTTCCTCCATCTCACACGGTGGCATGCGATATATGGGTAATGAAATGGGTACCGAATCAGGCACAAAGTCGATAGTAAAATCGATCTCGCGTCGGGGAGGTAATCCAGGTATCGTCCTGAACACGTTCGAGAAATCCTGGACCATTAGCGTGTTCCCCAACGTCGGACCATCAACATGCTCTAATAAGGTAGCGTAGTGCGGTAGTACTAACTGACCTGCACTGGGAATGTAAAGGTCGTGCCTTCAGGTCCATGGGCTGTCACCACCCTAGTATTATAATCGATTTCTGCCCTCATCTCCCTGAGCCAATCCATACAGAGAATGACGTCATAGTGACACAATGGAGCGACCATTAGGTCAACAAGCATTATTCTGCTCCCTAGGTCTATCGAACAACCCTTACACATCTTAGTAGAGTCCGAGAAAGTCTCAGTGGCGGTAAGGAGTCTCAACCCAACCATAGGACTAGCTTACAACTCTAGTCGCTTAACTGCTGCGTATGATACTATAGAGATAGTGGACCTGGTGTCCACTAATAAGAAGACTGGTATACCTTGAATGTGAGCCGTGACTTCAAAAGCCATTGGTGCTGTAACTGCTGTCTTAGATGCCTTAGCTGCAAGTGAGTGCACATGAGCCTGTTGCAACGGTTCGGCTGTTGTGTCATAGGTCCTTGAGGTGGCTTAAATCGAGGGGCAGGCGACCGAAAAGATGGGTGTGCTGGTGCTGACTATAGAGGTGGGGCCGCAATAGCTTGAGGAAGCTGGCGGTTGATCCTTTGAGGCGGCGAGAATCCGTTGTCCCTTATCCTGGTGAAACAATACGTATCTGTGTGGCTTGTCTTCTTACAGTAAGTGCACCATAAGTATGCCCGCCTCATCAGGGCTGGTGGAGCTGCAGGCCTGGGAGGCGAGTCTACACGGGGCCTCTTCCCAAGGAATGGCCTGTTGGGTAACTCTGGTCGTAGCTTAGGAACCATAGGCACACGAGTGTGGGATAATCTATCCCTATCCTGCTCAGCTCGCAGAGACATGCCCACTAGCTCAGTATAGGTGGATATGCTAGTGCAACACATTTTCAAGCATATCTCAGGTCACAGACCCTCAGAAAACTGCCACATTCGTATCGGCTGGTCTGCTAATATCACGGGAGCATATCTAGCTAGCTCCATGAACATGTTCTTATACTCTGCCACTGTCATCCCTCCATGACCGAGGTAAAGAAACTCACTCTCCTTCTTATAACGATACTTGAGGGGAAAATACTTCTCATGAAAGTAGGTCTCAAAGGCCGCCTATGTCCATACATATCCCACATCAATAGTTCGGAGGACACTATCCCACCAGAGACTGGCCTCCTTCTCGAACATATAAGTGACCAGCTCCACCTGCTCTGCCTCAGTACAGTGCAACGACTTCAACATCTTAGAGATGCGGTCTAGCCAATACTCGGCCTCCCTTGGGTCTGTGAGTACCCCATGAGGTCGGAAGCGCTGAAATCGCTCATACAAGTCGTTGACACTCATATTCTTGACAGGCTGCACAAGTGGTGCAGGTGGAACCACACCCATGCCCTGGGCAAGGGCCCCTGCAATGGTGATAAAAAACTGCTGCTGCATCAAGATCATCATCTGTTCCAACCTATAAGTAGCAGGAGCCAACTGAGGCACGTGCAACATCGAGGTAGACGCGCAGTTCTACTCAAAAATTGGTGGTGCAACAGGTGTCGGCCCATTAGTGGGGTCAGTGGCCGGCTAAGAATCCGGCGTAGTCTCGTGAATCGGGCTCGAACTAGGGTCCATGTGGCTATCGCTTAGGGAAAGAGCCCCGTCAATCGAGTCGCCAAGTGTGAGATATGCCGTACTCTGCGTGCTCTTAGGTGGCATTCCCTATATACAACATAGGGTGCAACCCATGAGATTTAGCATAAGATCATACACACATCCATACATCATTCGCATTTCAAATCCAAAGAAGCTTCATACATTTTATTTACCAAAATTATCACAATACATGAGATGCAGTATTACATGGATCATGACAGAAGATGCATGTGAGCTAATCTAATCAGGGTTCCACACACTAAAACTTACAAACCACTCTACCACATTCCTTAGCATATCAAGGCTATACATAGAAATAAGAAAACAAGCAACAAAGCAAACCAAAAGATGACTACATGTACTACTAGTCGTCTGAATCTGGCGATGGTGGAGGTGCACCCTTATCTTGCAGACAGCATAAGATAACTCTCAGGGTGCGAGATACTTTACTGAATTTTCGCTTCATGAAGGCTCGATTCTCTTCGAGCTTGGTTCAGTTCTCTATGATCTCCTGTCGCAGGGTAGCCTAACCATCCTCAAGTTGAGCCAAGTGGGCTTCTATAGTAGCTCATCACTATCGCGCCCCTGCACAGTGGGAGGAGAGCCCTCATCAGTGCCTGGGGCCTCCTCTTCTTCTTCCTCACTCGCTCCTTCTTCACCTCCTTCCTCTGACTCATTTTCTTCTTCTATCTCATTACTTTCTCCTTCTTCACTTTCTGTCTCATCCCCATACCGGTCAAGTCGGGCTTGACGTTACCAAGGGCCAATCTTCATGTTGTTGAGTGTAATCTCATTAACAAAGTGGATCGGCGCAAGGTCATCCATGTTAAGTTTGTATGCGAACTCTCGAGAAATCTTGCATACAAGTCAGCCAAATGGAAGTGAGATATCATTCCTAACAGAATGCGCAGTCTAAACTATCTGTAGCAGGGCGAACGTAGGCATACACAACTTGTCTCCCTGCCCAGCTCTATACAGAAAATCTATCATCAAGCGAGTGCATTCGGTATGGTTGCCCCACCTAGGATACACATTATAGGTGAATATGTGGTGAAACAGACAGAATTCGTCTATCAATTCTGTCAAGGGGAGACATCTGCCTTTCTTCCAGTGAGCTAGTCGGCCGCAAAGGTAACGCGTGCTGTGATCTCTTTCTCGCGCGTTCTTGAGATTCTCTTCGCTAACGTGTACCTAACCACGTGGGATTCCCATGATCCGGGCCGCCAAATCAACATCGACTGTTACTTCCCGCCTTTCTGCAGGAATCTTAAAATGCAGAGGCTCCAGCGATGGGTCCGTATATAGGCGTAGAAGGCTTGTACAATGTTCTCACATACATGAGACTTGCCCTCGAATATGGGACCCCAACCAGTGTCTGTCAGGTGGTCAATCATAGGATACAACCCAAATAGCTTTTCGTTTACATGAGCTTTAAACACAACCCTACGGCCACGAAAATGACCGTGTTCGAAGCCCGTCGGTAGAGCTCTCTCTATTGGGATTTGGGGATCAAGATCCCACTTTGACCTTCGCTCTCGGGCGACGTTTGTGCTAGCTTCGGCGCCCGCCTTCTTCCTTGGACGAGTAGGGCAGCTAGGTCCGGCTTCATCTGTAGGAGCTCTTTTCTTTCCCATGAGGGAAAAAATTATAGAGAGAGAGAAAATGGCAACCACAAATCCAAAAAGAGCCATGGAAACCAAATAGCCTTATGATGAAGGTGGATTTGGGGGCTTTTTGAAGAATGAGGCATAAAGCTATGGACTTTTTGCCCAAATGAGTAAGAAATAGGAAAAATGGAGATAGTAGAAGATAAGGTTTTGAGGAGGATGAGGGAAAGAGAGTAGGTGGTGAAGAAAATGAAAAAGATGGTGGATTGAAAGGGGAATTGAGAAAGAAAGATGAGGTTTTCAGAGATTTGGAGAGCTTGGATGTGTGTAAGGGAGGAAAAGGAAGTAAATAGAAGGGTTAAAAGGGGTCCCACATGATTTGGTGGGCCTCACAGTAATGTATGGGAGTCAGCCCGACAGTCTCGGGCGATCCGAACCGGGGTGCGCCCCGGTAGGCGCAGCACCGCCGCGGTCCTCTGGACCTGGCGCGGTGCCGCCGCGGTAGGGTGGTGACCACCCCCCTCTCGGGGTGCCAAATGTGTATGGGGACCCCCTGGGTCCCCCCGAATTGTGGGATTTTGGGCCCCCTTGGTCGTTTGAGTCATTTTGGGTCCCGTTTTCATATGTATTCGCACTTTTTGGTTTGTTTGAGTGTGGAATATGTCAAATTATCATCTAAACTCATCAATTAATTAACTAGAAAGGAACTGGGATCACTTCACATGATCACAGGTGCGTACGGGTCCTATTTCAGTGGTCAGTTTCGCTTGTTGGCGAAACTTGGAATCCTACCATCGTTTCTACGTTTTCTCGCTCCCTCCTAGATTAAAGTATGCTAGTGTGCATCGTGTTAATATAACACAGGTCCAGTTTAATCCAAATCATGCTCTGTTACCAACTTGTAATGTCCTAAAATCGGGGGTCATGCAGATGCCCAACTCCCGAGTTCCAACGCATCACTTATGCAACATAGATAATGATGATTAAATGATGACCGTATTAGTGTATTAAACATGAATGAGATTATACCAAATCAGCATATCATACTCCAGGGACAATTAGATTACGCAAGCGAAAGACTGTAATAAGTATATTGAACATATAAGTGATTGTAAGTCTCTTAAGTATGAACATGTTACCAGGTCAATTAATTACATGTAAAATTTCAAAATATATAAAATGTGTAATGTCATCTAGTCAGCATCCCAATAATTTTCGTCGACGCAACTCCAGGTCTACATAGACCCGCCAGAGAGTTGCATGTAGAGAACTCCTCATCGCCGTAGAAGGCCAGCTCCAACTCGTAAGCTTTGCCATCATCTGAAACTACAATAGAGTTAGTTGGTGTTTTAAAACACTGTCCCAGAGTGGGAGTGAGTGATCAACTCAATGGAGCTATAAGGCAAAGGTTAGCATGTTATCAACTCAGTCAAGCAGTAATGATAAAGCAGTACAACACTCATATCCTAAGTATTCTTGTTAATGCAAGAATGGTATGTTGTAATGATGCATGCCCTCGCCTGCACTCCCTCAGCGACATCATCTCACGATCGGTCATGATAAATTTTCTACACGTGCGCTTCCTCGTCAAAGCATATGCAATGCGGTGCATGGTCGTGTTAGCCAAGTAATTTATTTAAGCTTATTCATAGAGCATATTTGGAAAGCTAAGGTACCTCCCTTTTTATTGTTTACCCAAATAATGATCCATCTAGGGTTGTCAATCCTAGTTAATCACATACGATAAGCAAGTTCTGGGTTGCTAAAAAGAGGCTCGTCACCTCAGCACAGGCCTAGTTGATACTCAAGGTCACTACGGAAACGCGCGTCACCTTAGCATAGTCCTTTGGTATACTCGAGGTCACTACGGGAAAGGCTCATCACCTTAGCGTAGGCTGACAACTCGAATACAGTGTCTTATACCACCGTATTCGGCTCACGAGTTTGAGTTGCTCACTGGTCACTACGGGGAGGCTTATTCCCCCAGTGTAGGCCAACAACTCGACAACAGTGTTTCATACCACCATGCCCGGCTCATGAGTCTTAGTGGATCGAGGTACCAAGGTTAAACGGGCTTTTCAGTGGTAAGTTTAGTATCTTAGATTCAAGCAGTAGTGTCCATACATGGTGAACATACATTGGGCCAATTGGGTTACTTGACAAGCTCGATTGGTATGAGTGTACGTTGAATTAATCGACATGGAATACATAAGCACTCCGCGTGGCCTAACCACTGTCGAAAATCAGCGTACGACTCAGATTCCTCAAACGTATCCATCATGGCTAACCAGTATGGCCACCGATCGTAAACCATTACCGATTGTCTGGACTACATCGTAGCCCCAATCATATTCCAACTAATAACATTTGCATGTAACAGCCAAAGACAACATGTGACAACCAAATCTAAACATAAATCTTATTTGACATTTCAACAAAACACACACTACACATGTCATCATACATAGGCATTTCATCTGTAAATCACATAGTAGTAAGATAGGTTACATAAAGGAAACTATAATTATGTATAAGGAAATTGAGAATCCTATCTCAACACCCTCATTAAGTACATTACATCAAGCATTTTCTTATTCAGGTATTTTATCAAACACTTAGACTACACATATTACCTACATGTAATAACTTAGTTAAAACACATATTATAGCAAATCCTTTCACCAAGGAGTTGTCACACGTACAACAATCAAGTATTCCCAAACATCCATCATAACAAGCACAAATCATAATTCCATATTCATTCAAACATTTAAATAAACACATGAAATGCATTATTTTCAACATAGTTCATATATATGTGTAATACGCAGAAATATCGTATCTAAGCATATGTGATAGCAATTGAGTCAGTCATAAATCAATGACTTTGAAAGCCTTGAAAACCATAACCTAAACGTTTATAGTCCGCACCTTTCACCGGTAGACTCGTAACGAACTCAGTTTAAACACTAAGTCTTTATCTACGGCACAACGACAGCCTATAACATGAAATAGGTTAGCTATTTTACCATCTGTTCTATTTGAATCCCTAAAACAGGTTAGGGTTAGGATTTCTTACCAAAAAATGGAATCGGAATTGCCGGTATAGCGACACGGATGAGGTGATTAAGCACGTGGAGTGGTGGGATCGAATCCCAGCGACAATCCCTAACTCTCTCTCTCTCTTCTCCTTACTTTCTTCTTCTCTTTTCTCTCCTCTCTCCTAGGGTTTAGAAATTCGTATGGAATGGGAGAGAGAGGGTTTAAGGCCCTTATATAGGCCTAGAACTGATGAGAATGGCCCTAGGGCCATGGTATACTTAGGTTATAGCCAAAAGTTGGCTGTTTTGGTCCAACGGAGCACATCTGGAGGCCCCTTTTGTGCGTACGGTCTAGAATAAGTTTCCTGACATTCGATATAGGTCAAGTTAAGTTTTTGGTCTGATCGAATTTACAGATCGACGGCGAAGGATCAGTTTCAGTTCAACAGTCCCCGTTGCTCGATCAGGGCCACAAGTACACTGAAATTTGTTGAAAATTTTTCTTGATTCGAGGGTGTAGGTAGGTCATAATTTGACGGTCTGAATCCTTAGATTTGGCCTGCAAGCGAACGGCTCAATTCACTTAAGTTTCAATTTACTTCCTAAAGATATTTGCATTTCTCACACATTTCGCTCCGGGCTCAAGTTGTGCGTTTCTGGATACTATTAGGACTTAATTTTTGAGATGGTTGTCAAGCCTAGTAAGGCGGTCATAAGCGTATAGTTTTGCGTTAATCGGACTTTCGACGTGCTGTCTAGGTCCGATACAGAGTTTTATGATGTTCCCGAGAGCAACTGGGTTTTGAGATTGATCCTACGTTTTTAGGTAATGTAGCGTTAGCGATTCTACTAGTTTTGGGTCTTGTAGTTCGTATTTAAAGTGGTTAAAGCTAATTTCATAGATAATCTAGTTTAACACTTAGTTAATTCTCGTCTAATTTCTAAAGAATTTGGTCCTTAGTGATTTCTACCTGAGGTGGTCTTCGGGTCTTTGTACGATTTTTTTTGAGAAGTTACAAATCATGACCAAATCTCCACTTTTACTAGTTATAAATAGGCCACACTATGAACATAGTTAATCTAAACCCTAATAATTGCCCATGAAAAATCTCAATACCTAATTCATTCTAAAAATGTCCCAATTTTTCGAACAAGCTCTAGACTGCTCGTTGGTGGGCCACTAGTTCTAAAACTACAAAATAATGTTCGTCTTGCTGGGCTCAATGTCCATTGCGGGAGTCGGACCTGGGTACTGTTTAAAACTGCTCAACTTGAACCAAAGGACGAGTGCATGAGAAGTGCAAATACCCTAAAGGAAGAAGCTGAAACTTAAGTGCATTGGGTTGTCCACTCTTATGCAAAGTTGAGGATTTCAGACCGTCGGTTTACGACCAAACTTCACATGTGGAGTAAGGATATTTTTTTACTCATATCCGTATAGCCGCGGCCTCGATCGACTATCAGTGACCGTTGAACAGACTTCTAATCATATCTGTTGATCGGCACATCCAAATGGCGGGCCGATCATATCCATACGTAGATCATCATTAGGGCTAACTATACTACGGTGTATATCAATATGTACACCCCATAGTGGGCCTTACAGGCTAGAAAAACCCTCTCATAAGGCAAGTATAGTAAAAACTCAACCCTTGGGGCCATTTGCACTAAATCTGGCATTATAAAAGGGCCTCATTTGGGCACCCCCTCTCCCCATACGAATTTACCTTAGAAGAAAGAAAGGGAGAAAGGGAGAAGAGAAAGAGGAGAAAAGAGGAGAAAGGGAGAGCTTGGAAGCATGAGGGTTTGTGCACCTTCACTTTCTCATCTCCTCTATAGCAACATCGTCCTTCATTGGTGTCAATTCGGTGACGATTGAAGGTAAGTATGAAGTTATATTTGTAGGTTTAGGTCTTGGGTTAAATTCTTTCCAATTCTTACAAGCTTGTATGTTTATTTTGGCATTTCAACAATGATTTCCTAACACCATAACCCTACAGGCCCTATGAATCGAGCAGATCATCACAAGGTGTGGATTGTTACTCTTATATGGCTTAGCACCAATTTTACTATGAGCTTAATGATTATGAATGTTAGGATGAGGTGTTTGAATAATCTAGAAAGAGCCTAGCCAAGACCCTACTTGATAGGTCCCCCTAAATTCCATGAAATGAATAAGTGTTGTTTATTTGTTCTTCAACATGATTGGGTTTGATTTTGGTGTGGCATGTTCATCCCATATATGATTTTACTAAATTCCATGACATGATTGAGTGTTGTTTATTTGCTGTTCAATATGATTAGGCTTGATTTGGTATAGTATGTTCATCTCATATGTGATCCTAGTATAACCCTTCTTGTGGCATGTATGATTGCATAAAATCTTGGTTGTATGTTGTTGCTTGCATAAATCCCTGTTGTATTTTTGTGCTAGCATTAATCCTTATTGTTTGTTTGTACTATGAATAATGTATAGCTCTTGATCTCTTCGGTAACCCCACTCATCACGCACGCACATTAATTTCATATTTTTTTGTTAGTAGTTGCATTGTAGAAAATCTGAATTTTTATGTTTGATGTATGAGTGCATGACTTTACTAGTGTTAGAAGGAGAATCCGAAATTGTTGGAATATTATTGAAGGTCATTAACCCCTGGGCTGGTCAGGGAATTGAAGTGGGAGAAGGTGGTCCCATTGGTAGGACCATCCTGCGGCTAAACCAGCGGGTTTGAACGAATGCGAATGGGCGACAGTAGTTGGACTACATAGGTCACTTATACTCGATGTCTTCCGTCACGTACTCGTCTGGACTCGCACGGTCTAGTTCACTCACTGACCAACCATGTTTGTTAACCATGTCTGCTTACGCCTGTATGGAACCTGGAACACCCTTTAACCACTGAAGCCTATTAACAATCATTAAAAACCGATCTACTGACTAGAGAGCCGGGTATGGTGGAATGGGACACTATATCCGAGCTGTCGGCCTACGCTGGGGTGACGAGCCACCCCTTAGTGACCGCGAGCGATCCCTCTTCTCAACACTCCCCATGTACTTGAGATTGGGGATGAAGAACCCGATGGGATCAAGGATCGCGGGGTCCTGGCCTCGCACGTTGAGGAGCCTTGGCCTCGCAACCAGTTGAAGGCAATGATACGTGGGGTGTACCAATTTTTTCAATCTGCTAGATGAACGGAATTAACTAAATATTCGGCTAACATTATTCATGCATCGCATTAGATAGAATTTGGTGACACGGCAGTTGAGGTCGCAATAAGGGAGTGTTGGTCATGCGCGATCGTTAGACAAAGTCACTCGAGGGAGTGTTGTTGCGAGGTCATGCATCATATCATAATACATGCATATGTATTAACAAGACTATTTAAGAATCTGTGAATGTATGCCTTTCATTAAATTCATCATATAATTGCTACTAGTTGTAACTTAAGGCTAATAGTAACCACTGAGTTAGTTACTCACTCTCACTCTGGGACGGTGTTTTAAAATACCAACCAGTCCCTTTTACTAGATGCAGGTAAGGCGGAGCTCGACGAGTCGAGCGAGGTGAGCATAGATAGGAAAGAGGAGCTTTCCTACTTCCAGCATATGGGTGGATCACTGTAGACTGTGCGGGTTGATTATGGGTTGTTGAGTAGAGATCTAGAGCACCATTTCCTTTGAGCATTTCTTATATAAATTTTGTTGGGCGACACCTTGTGCGACCCGTTTGATATTCCTATAGACTTTTATTTCTTAGTCCCATTTATTTCAGTAGATTAGTTGTGGTTGTGGTTTATGTTCCAGCCAATTCCTTTGTTGCTCATTTAAACTGATATATGTACAAATCGCCATAATTAAGATATAAGTGACACTTGAGAATTTGGAGGTCAAGTTCCTACATGGCCCCTAAAAACTCGAGGTGTTACAGATGGTATCAGAGTAATGGTTTGGATTAAATTGGACTGTGGATTATGAACTCGCCATAACACATTCGTTAACTTAGGTGGGAGCGATCAAACTTAGAGACATCTATAGGATCCCAGGATCATGCCAAAAATGTTAGGGTTTACGAATAAAAAGATTTAGACTGTGCAAAGTAATCCAAATCACTTCTAATTGGAAGGTTGGACGATTTGAGTCGACCCGACCTAAATACGATAGGTTCAAGCTGCTGAAGTAGCTTGTGCGATCCCAACATTTAGTGTATCTTGGCCCGACGAATAAGTGGAGCCCTCTCACACGTGGGGACCCCCTCCTTGCCTCTCCAAGCTCCTTAAAGGCCCTAGGGGCTTCTCCCTATGGGCATTTCTAGTCAATCCTACCCCTTTCACCCTCAATCATCACCCCATTTTCTTTCCAAGCTCTCAAAACTTAACCCCTAAGTCTCAACTCCTCCTTCCAACTCATTTCTTTCAAAAAAAATCTCACTTTCCACCACTTTAGCCTTCTAATTTCTCTAAGAACTTTCAAATTGGACACAACTACAAAGCTCAAAGGATGAAAAACTATAATCAAATGAAAATTTACTATAAATAGTAAAAATATAAATAAAATAGATTTTTGACCATTAACCTGATGGAATCTTATGAAATAACCAGATTATTTGAATATATTAGCTTCTCCTACCCCAAGTTCATATATGGCACGTCGAATAACTCATTTCGGTTTGTGAGATATGACCGTCGAAAGGTGCCCCCGCCGGGAAATAGTGCGCTGGCGGGACCCCGCCCATCCGTGGGACCCTACTTGGGCGTCCAAAGCATCTGCGGGACCCCGTCCAGACCTCCAGAGGGTCGGCAGGACCCTGCCCAGTCGGCATTACCCCCATTGAAATTTTCTGTAAATTTATGTCGATTTTAAAAATTCATATTTCCTTCGTTACAACTCCAATTTAGATGATTAAAAAGCCAGA
Source organism: Magnolia sinica (assembly GCF_029962835.1). Taxonomy (NCBI): domain Eukaryota; kingdom Viridiplantae; phylum Streptophyta; class Magnoliopsida; order Magnoliales; family Magnoliaceae; genus Magnolia; species Magnolia sinica. Next base: position 85,555,167 of record NC_080582.1, read on the forward strand.
TTGAATCTTGATAAGTACAATTTTATATAAAAATAAGAAAAAAATAAAATAAAAATTATAATATAGTTAAAATTAAGATGCTTTACTAACTATCTAAAAATTATTAATTTCAGACGGCTGTTGCTCCTAGATTTTAATAATTTATTTACAACTTCGAATGATATGAAATTTTGTGAGATGACTTAAAACTTAATGATAAATCATAATAAAAATGTTAAAAATAATTTAGTCACTAAAAGTATAAGAAACGTTACAAGAATTAGATGCATTTTAATATCTTACAGAAAATCATTAGTTTCGAATAACTTATGCTTCTAAAATTTTTATAATTTTTATGGAACTTGAAATAGATTGAAATTTTCTATGAAAAGGGTCAACTTAATGATGAATTACCATAAAAATTATAAAAATTATCAAGTAATTAAAAGTTATAAATACTTTATGAACAAAAGATGTATTGAAACCGAAAGTTTTTACAACTAAAAGTTGCCGATGGACCAGATGTATTTCTTTCATCATAGAGTTTTAAGATTCGAAGTCTAATTAGAAATTGCTTTCAAAGATCCTAGGAATCATCCTGGGTGATTAAATTAAATCCTTATTTTTAATATATTTTACTATTTCAAATAATTTATAACTTGACAAATTACACTTCTTAAGTAGGGTTTCGTTTCATTGCTTAAGAATTTGTGAGTTTGTATTCGAAGTTGACTTTACTAAAATATTTTAAATTCTTATTCTATTATGGATTCAAAGTTCATACCACTTTGAGGAGATAATGTTCTTCCTTTTTCCTTTTCTGCGGCATTCCTTGCGTCACTATCACTCCAAACCTCCAGAATACCTTAAAACTTTCGATTCTTCTTTCCCTGTTAAAATTTATGAAACCAAAGCGTGATTTGCCAATAACTCACTAACCATAGGATCAAAATGGTAATGTCGAGAGGAACCTTAAGTTCCTAAAAACCTTTCTAAGATAGTCGTTTAATCATAGGCACCGTAGGATACTCACCACCCACTAAAATATTATAAATGTGAAACTTGAACTTTTTAATAAATTTTGATATCTACCAAATGTTAAGAATAATTGGACTACGGAATTACGGAACCATACATTTGTGAAGTATTCGCGGCTTAACCCAATTCTCGATCTTGGGTGAATACCAACGGACTCACTTCTTTGACCGAACAAAAGACCAAAATCTACCAGGACTATGAAGGGATACAACGATCTTTCTGCCCTGGTCAGGTAGAGGATCGACGTATGGGATCAAAGCCTACCACAATTGTCTTTCCGTATTAGCTCAATCATAAAGAGTAGAATATACCACCCTTAGGTAAACTTTATCATTAAATATTTAGCACGATAATGATGATTTTGACATTTGTTTTCAAACCTTAAAGGTGAAAACTTTTAAGGGGGGTAAATCACAATGAGTTAGGCTAGTGTATTTATTATATATTCTAAAACGTATATAAACTCGAAACCAACAAAAGTTAAGCAAATGAAATGATAATATCTTTACTTATTACCCTTAGGTAATTTTGGGGACGGAATTATTTTTAAGGGGGGTAGATTGTAACATTTTGGATTTTCACTGTTTTGGATTTCCAAAAAATCCTTAATTTTTTTATGTAATTAACTTATATTATCACTTACTGACCATTGACACTCAATGTTAGTTTATACACGAACGAGTGATACTAGTAAAAAACCGCACAAGTCCAATTTATCAACCGTAGAAAGCCAACATATCCGCCCGATCACTTGAACATCAAGTTTAGCCCCATGATTTACTCATGTAGGGCCCAAATCTAACCGACCCATCGCTAACTAATCAAGATAATCATAACTAAATTAAAGATCTAACCGAAGTCGAGTCAGATAAGGCTCGGATCTTGACTAATAGACCAAATCAACCCCATTATTCTTTTAGCCTAAAACCAACGGTTTAGAGTAATCATTACCAAATTTGTACTTTCACTAGTTATTAATAGGCCACACTATTAACATAGTTAATCTAAATCCTAATAATTACCAACGAGAAATCTCAATACTTAATTCATTCCAGAAATACCCCGATTTTTCGAACAAGTTCTAAACCGCTCGTTGGTGGGCCACTAGTTCCAAAACTATAAAATAATGTCCGTCTTACTGGGCTCAACGTCCATCGCAGGAGTCAGACCTGGGTACTGTCCAGAACCACTCAACTTGAGCCAAAGGACGAGTGCATGAGAAGTGTAAATACCCTAAAGGAAGAAGCTAAAATTTAAGTGAATTGGGTCGTCCACTCTTATGCAAAGTTGAGAATTTCGGACCGTCGATTTACGATCAAACTTCACACGTGGAGTAAGGATATTTTTCTACTCATACCGTATAGCCGCGGCCCATATCAACTATCGGTGACCGTTGAATAGACTTCTAATCATATCTGTCGATCGGCACATCCAAATGGCGGGCCGATCATATCTATACGTAGATCATCATTAGGGCTAACTATCCTACGGTGTATATCAATATGTACACCCCATAGTGGGTCCTAAAGGCTAGAAAAATCCTCTTATAGGGCTAGTATAGTAAAAATCCAACCCTTTGGGCCATTTGCACCAAATCTGGCATTATAAAAGGGCCTCATTTGGGCACCCCCTCTCCCCATACGAATTTGCCCTAGAAGAAAGAAAGGGAGAAAGGGAAAAGAAAAAGAGGAGAAAAGAGGAGAAAGGGAGAAGGAGAGCTTGGAAGCATGAGGGTTTGTGCACCTTCACCCTCTCATCTCCTCTATAGCAACATCGTCCTTCATTGGTGTCGATTCGGCGATGATTGAAGGTAAGTATGGAACTATGTTTGTAGGTTTAGGTCTTCGATTAAATTCCTTCCAATTCTTACAAGCTTGTATGCTTATTTAGGCATTTCAACAATGATTTCCTAACACCATAACCCTATGGGCGCCGTGAATAGAGCGGATCGTCACAAGGTGTGGACTATTATCCTTAGGTGGCTTAGCACCAATTTTACTATGAGCTTAATGATTATGAATGTTAGGATGAGGTGTTTGAATAATCTAGAGAGAGCCTAGCCAAGACCCTACATGATAGGTCCCCCTAAATTCCATGAAATGAATAAGTGTTGTTTATTTGTTCTTCAACATGATTGGGTTTGATTTTGGTGTGGCATGTTCATCTCATATATGATTTTACTAAATTTCATGACATGATTGAGTGTTGTTTATTTGTTCTTCAACATGATTAGGCTTGATTTGATATAGTATGTTCATCTCGTATGCGATCTTAGTATAACCCTTCTTGTGGCATGTATGATTGCATAAAATTCTAGTTATATGTTGGTGCTTGCATAAATCTTTGTTGTATATTTGTGCTAGCATTAATCCTTGTTGTATGTTTGTCTATGAATAATGTATTGTTCTTGATCTCTTCGGTAACTCCACTCAACACGCACACACATAAATTTCATATTTTTTTTGTTAGTAGTTGCATTATAGAAAATCTGAATTTTTATGTTTGATGTATGAGTGCATGACTTTACTAGTATTAGAAGGCGAATTCAGAATTATTGGAATATTATTGAAGGTCATAAACCCTTGGGTTGGTCAGGAAATTGAAGTGGGAGAAGGTCGTCCCGTTGGTAGGACCATCCTGCGGCTAAACTAACGGGTTTGGGTGGATGCGAATGGGCGACGGTAGTTGGACTACATGGGTAGCTTGTACTCGATGTCGTCTATCACGTACTCGCTTAGACTCGCACGGTCTAGTTCACTCACTAACCAACCATGTTTGTTAACCATGTCTGCTCACGCCAGTATGGAACCTGACACACCCTTCAACCACTGAAGCCTATTAGGAACCATTTGAAACCGATCCACTGACTCGAGAGTCGGGCATGGTGGAATGGGACACTGTGTTCGAGTTGTCGGCTTATGATGGGGTGACAAGCCTCCCAATGGTGACCGTGAGTTATCCTTCTTCTCAGCACTCCCCATGTGCTTGAAATCCGGGATGGGAACCCGATGGGATCAAGGATCGTGGGGTCTTAATCTCTCATGTTGAGGGGCCTTCGCCTCGCAACCAGTTGAAGTCAATGATATGTGAGGTGTACCAGTTTTTTCAATCTGCTGGATGAATGGAATTAACTAAATACTCGACTAACATTATTCATGCATCACATTAGCTAGAATTTGGCGACTCAACAGTTGAGGTCGCAATGAGGGAGTGTTGGTCATGCGAGATCGTTAGACGAAGTCGCTCGAGGGAGTATTTTTGCGAGGTCACGCATTAAATCATAATACATGCATATGTATTAACAAGACTATTTAGGGATCTGTAAATGTATGCCTTTCATTAAATTCTTCATATAATTGCCGCTAGTTGTAACTTAAGGCTAATAGTAACCACTGAGTTAGCTGCTCACTCCCACTCTGGGATGGTGTTTTAAAACACCAACTAGACCCTTTTGCTAGATGCAGGTGAGGCAGAGCTCGACGAGCCGAGCAAGGTGAGTATAGATAGGGAAGAGGAGCTTTCCTACTTTCAGCTTATGGGCGGATCACCGTAGACCGTGCGGGTTGATTATGGGTTGTTGAGTAGGGATCTAGCGCACCATTTCCTTTGAGCATTTCTTATATAAATTTTGTTGTGCAACGCCTTGTGCGACCCGTTTGATATTCCTATAAACTTGTATTTCTTAGTCGCATTTATTTCAGTAGATTAGTTGTGGTTGTGATTTATATTCCAGCCGATTCCTTTATTGCTCATTTAAACTGATATATGTACAAATCGCCATAATTAAGATATAAGCAACACCCGAAAATTCGGAAGCCGATTTCCTACATGGCCCCTGAAAACCCGGGGTGTTACATGTCAGTAGGTTGACTTATCCACAAAAGGATTCTGTATGAGCTAGGTCTTAATTTCCACCTAAGTAGGCCAATATACTCGTTATACGTATAAAATACACTGTTAGTACTATCAATATGATGGGCCTCACGATGGATGAACAACTATATAATTATCATGTTAGTTAAACATTCACTCATTTGATTTGCTCGCTTTAAATTGTGAGATAAATGCAAAAAAAAATAATCCAAGTCAACATACCTTATTCGACAGGGAAAAAACAAGCGGCCTAAATTCTTCCACTTATTATTATTATTATCATCATCATCATCAACGGTGCTTATCTTAACTTGATGATGATTTGATAAGATGGGAATCCACTCTCTTTCTTAGCCTATAACCATGTGTCTAGCTAAGTCTAATTATATAAAATAATAAAGTAAGATAATTTTTTCCCCTTTTTGGGTCACCCTTGCTTTCTTTCGGACCAAAAGCTTTCAAATAAAAGGTCCAAATCATTTCAATATCAACCATGTGGTTCTAAATTATAGGTCTGAGTCGAATCCAACTTGTTTGAGTTGATGTGAACTCAGTGGGGATTGTGGCCATGTGTCACCCCCTTGTGTGGGTCTAAATTATGGATTGACAATTCATCCGAGTCATGGACTTATATGAGTTGACTCGGACTCAAACAGGCTATGATGAACTCAAGAAAGGACCATAGGGTAAGTCCTAGGGAAGGGGATTGTGTAGTAACTCAGTTCGCCAAGTATACTAAATAAACTCATTTCAATATCAACCATGTACGTCTGAATTATGGGTCTGAGTCGGATCCAACTTGTTTGAGTTGATGCGAACTCAATGGGGATTGTGGCCATGAGTCACCCCCTTGTGTGGGTCTAAATCATGGATTGACAACTCATCCGAGTCATGGACTTGTCTGAGTTGACTCGTACTCTATGATGAACTCAAGGAAGGACCATAGGGTAAGTCCTAGGGAAGGGGATTGTGTAGTAACTCAGTTCGCCAAGTATACTAAATAAACTCATTTAAATATCAACCATGTGGGTCTGAACTATGGGTCTGAGTCGGATCCAACTTGTTTGAGTTGATGCGAACTCAATGGGGATTGTGGCCATGAATCACCGCCTTATGTGGGTCTAAATCATGGATTGACAACTCATCCGAGTTATGGACTTGTCTGAGTTGACTCAGACTATGATGAACTCAAGGAAGGACCATAGGGTAAGTCCTAGGGAAGGGGATTGTGTAGTAACTCAGTTCGCCAAGTATACTAAATAAACTCATTTAAATATCAACCACGTGGGTTTGAATTATGGGTCTGAGTCGGATCCAACTTGTTTGAGTTGATGCAAACTCAATGGGGATTGTGGCCATGAGTCACCCCTTTGTGTGGGTCTAAATCATGGATCGACAACTCATCCGAGTCATGGACTTGTCTAAGTTGACCCGGACTTGAACAGGCTATGATGAACTCAAGGAAGGACCATAGGGTAAGTGCTAGGGAATGGGATTGTGTAGTAACTCAGTTAGCCAAGTATACTAAATAAACTCTATAGGGCCCACTATCATCTATGTATTTAATTTATTCACTTCGACCATCCATTTTACTAGATAATTTTAGGGGGTCCACCATGATTTATATATTTTATCCACTTCGTTTGTCCATTTTATTAGATAATTTTAAGGCTTGAGCCTGAAAATGATACGAATCCAAAGCTCAAGTGAACCACACTATAAGAAACAATGTGAATTGAATGTCTATCGCTGAGAATTCTTGGGGGCCATAAAAGTTTTGCATCAAGTTGATAATTGCATTTTTCCTTCATCCATGTATGTATAATCTTATGAACATGTCGGATGACAAATAAATATCACTATGGGCCTTGGGAAGATTTCAATGGTGGAAATCATTATTCCCACTAATTCCTATGGGGTGCCCCACTTGAGCTTTGGATATGTTTCAATTTTGGGCTCAACTCCTAAGATAATTTGAAAAAACAGATAATTTGAAAAAACAGATGGACAACGTGGATGACCTATGTACATTCACAATAGCTCAGGAGAGTTCATTCGGTTCCATAAAAGCATACTGAATTACTGAGTAGGCATTCGGATTTCAAATCCTACCCCTCAATTGAAAAGGCGAGGAAGCCCACTGCCACATATGTTGCTAGGAGTTATCACAATCGTACCAATCATATCCATTATAGGCACAGATCTAATCAGGTCTTTTCCATGTATCCCAACTTGATATATGTGTTGTATGTCTAAACTTTTGCCAGCTTTTCTAAGAGCATATAACAAAAAGTGAAATGGATGCAATTATTAGTGGACCACACCACTGGAAACGCTGATAATTGGACGCTGGCTGTTAAAAACTTTTAAAGGCTCATTGTGATGTTTATTTGCCATCGAATCGGTTGATAATGTCATACGGTGATGATTTTAGCCCCTCAGGAAGTTTTTAATGGTCGATGACTACTGTTTCCTGTGGTGTGGTCCACCTGAGATTTGGATCTTCTTCGTTTTTCAGGCCATAACCTAAAATGAGCTAGCACAACAGATGGATGGCCTGGATATACTGAACAATGACCATATACCTAGGCTTGCCTGTCCAAAAATACCTGACGGAACTTGGTCAGTCCCCACCTGACTGAATCCCGCCCCTTTATCACAAACCTTGGTCTGATGGATGGTGATTAGAACCGTTGATTTGGTGGGCTACTATATGGACGGACCATATGTCAAAAGGGACAGCGATCGGACCGGTGTAGCCATCCAACTGTTGTATGAAATAGTGTCCGGCCTACTCATCAAATGGGTCATCTCTGTACGTTAAAATATAGGCCGTTGGTAATTTTCTTGCCAGCCGTTCATTAGTCAACATGAGTTGGCCCACCTGATGAACAGATTGGCCTGATATATGGGACCGGAATCACCCGACCTTTTCAATCTCTCTTCGCGCGAATCGCTGTAGCTAATCCTTTAAAAAAAATTTGTGGGGGAACGCACGCGAAGGGTATTTTCGCCATAAAATGTTGTTCCTACGTTTGGTAAAAGCGACAAACGGACATCCGAGAATGTTTCAACGGCGTACGTTCAATCCCCACTTTTTCCTCTCGTGTGGCCCCCTTGAGAGTTGGATCTACCAATTTTGGTATAATGCCTAAAATTATCTGAATAAGCGGATGGACGGTGTGGATTCAATAAAACATTACATGGAGGCCCAACAAGCTTTACGGGGCGCACACGGAGGGTATTTTCGTTATAAAATGTTTTCCCCAAGCGACAAACGGCCGTCCAATTACAAAAGAATGCCAAAAGCAATGGGATTCCGTTCCACAATATTACCGAAGCGACTCGCGCGTGAGAAATAGACATAGGAATCACGGCAAGAGTGGCAACTTTTAACACGTGTAAGATATCTGAACCACTCATCAGTTCTTTCATTAGAATAAATAAACTACGCTTTGAAATTCATGCTGTTAAAACCCTAATATATTCCACACTTGTATGCCATTTTTCATTTTCTCTCTGACCGCACATGTTTGTCAAGCAATCGTTGTCCACATGATAATTAGATCACCCTAATTCACCTTCCATCAGATGGTCACAGTCGGGCCCACCGAATGATTCACTAGAAATCTCATACGTGTGCCACGATGGCACTCCTGCCGTAAAATACCTCTTCATCCGCTCCTCGCACCAACCCCACACCATTTTCCCGTGCGTCATACGGGAGGTACCTTTATTCAATAAAGAAATTTTGATACTCTGGCTGACTATGATGGATGATAACCAGGCACTGGTAGACGTGGGCACAGGACAATCCGGCTAATTCGACCCATCCGACTCGTTCCAAACCAAATTGGTGAGTCGTCTGAACCGACCAGGCTTGGCGGAATTCAAATCAAGTTGAGTTTGAGTTACCTATTAACTCAACCTAACACTCCATCCAGTTAGACCTGACTCTAATCTTACCGTCCACTGTCACCTTCCTCATCTTTCAAACCAGCCTCTCTTTCTTCTTCGCTCATCCTCATCATCTTATAAGCTCGACAATCACCCACCAACATCACCCTTCTCCTCCTCATCTCTACTCTCTTGGCCTTTCTCTCCTTCATCTCTCAATCCAAGTCGGTGCCAACTCAACCTGACTCAGTACTTCTCCCCGGATCGGACTCAATCCAGATCAGTCTAGACCGGATTAGACTCGGATCAAATCAGACATGCTGAACTCAGTATCGAGTCAAATCAAGTTTAGGTCAAGCCTATTTCAAAACTAAATTGAGACGAGTCAACCCTAACACGGTCCAACTCAACTCAATGCCCAGCTCTAAGCACTATGTTCGAATATAAGAAATTCAAATTTAAATGTACCCTGAAAACAAAAAATTACACGCTTTTATATTATTTAACAATAGGATTGCTCCACATTCATTGTACGGTTAAAAGTGAAAATAACCATAGGTGCATTTTAAACAAACAAGAATCCAAGAATCAGATGTTCAAATTATTCAATCAATCAGACTTTAAGCTTGTGACTTAGCATTAGAAGCTTCCACATTTTAGTCGGCTTAATTTCGTTTAAAACATGCCACGTGTACAAAATCCCAAGTGCCCGTGTATCAAGCGTAATGAGCAACCCGAGTATTACATAACTTCCTTTATTCAGGGAGGAAATTCTCAACTACCCGGCATTTCAGGTAGCCGGTCTTACCAAAACCTCTGTGGGGCCCACCGTTTTTCCTATCAGAAATCCACTCCGTCCATCCGTTGTCCCAACTCATATCAGGTTGTAAGACTAAAACTATAAAGAAAAAAAAGTCAGATGTGGACACACCACGACAAACAGTAGGGATTGAACGATGACCATTAAAACATTCCTAGCCCACAGGAATTTCGTATCAGGCTGAAATTTGTGTTATCCATACATCCTGGTACAAAATACACTATCAACGGTTTGGATGGAATATAAAGATCGCAGCATGACCCAGGATGGTTTCAATGGTGGCCCTCTCCTTCCCACTTTTATCCGTTGTTTGGCCCACTTGACTTTTATGTCTGCCTCCTTATCGGCCTCATATCCTAACCACGAGCTGATTCAACAGATGGACGGCGTGGATGTCACACCCACATGGCAGTGGACCCCACAGAGCTTCCAGTTACACGTGCTAAGAGGGATTGTAGGCTATTGGAGTCTCCTATCTTCTTACACCCCGCGGTTTGCGTTCGCACGGGTGCAGTCAGTGAAGTCGTTGTCCGTTCACTACGCGGTGTTGCTTTAGACCGTTGATCGAAGATCTAAGAGCTTTCCAAGAACGATCGTCGTAAAACAGTGCCATGTGTCAGATGTTGACCTCACTTCTTCTACGCTCTTTCTCACTACTATAAAACTCCTATCTTATAAGACTAGGAGCTGTATACACCATCGACAACCAACATCATGGAGAACTATGATGAAGAGTACAACCTCTATTGGGAGACTAAGATGTTCTTCCAAAATGAAGAACTGGACAGGTACTCTGGCTATGACTTCATACACTTCCTCTATTCATCTCCATGTTTCTGTTTTTTATAGGATTTCGATCATGGGGATCTTAAAGTTGTCAGTTGTCCATGTTTCTTGTTACAAGAAAGAGTATGATTTTGTGTTATTTGGATATTTTGAATCTATTCGGTCACCTGTAAATGATGTTTTGAGTCATGAAATATCATTTTTTCTAATAAAAAGCTTGATTTTTTTTATTTTTTTTTAATTTCTTGTTGATTTTTTAGATTTGTAATCTTTGGTTTTTTCTCTCGCTTTAGCGAAATGTAATGCAAGTTGAAAGGGGATTAACGACGGTTTCTCTTCTTGAGTGGGTGAAAATGTATGTATTTGATTAACTGAAGTTTTCCGTCAATCACGCACCATAAAATCATTGAGTTTTTTTTTTCTCAATTGTTTGAATTTTTACAGTTTCAAGATGTATTTTACTTACAAGTCTTCTCTAATAATTCCAATTTACGGCTTTTCAAGAGTTATTTTACACAGAAGTCTTTCCTAATAATGCCAATTTACGGTGATTTAAAGGTTCTTAATTTTTTATTAAAATTCTTTTTTTAATTTTGCGATTCGTCATCACCACCATCATCACGGTCTTATCTAGCTATTTGGGTTCTTTTTTATTTTTTATTTTTTATTTCCTTTAAAAATAAGTATGGTCGACTTTCAATCTTAAAATAGTTTGTTTTTTCTATTTCTTGGCAGTTGGGGTTGGGATGAAACGATCGGATACTACGATTCCAGCTCTCCGGATGGGGCCGCGTCTTCTGCGACCGCGAAGAACATTGTGTCAGAGAGAAATAGAAGAAAGAAGCTCAACGAAAGGCTCTTCGCTCTTCGAGCCGTGGTCCCAAACATCACTAAGGTAGACTAGTTATCTTAATTTTTTTTAAAAATCATTGAAGGAAAAGATCTAGAAATTCTGCCTAGATGTGTATCGAAGAAGGTGACAATATCTAATTATTATATGAAGTAGGTGGATTATGGGCCACATCTTTTCATTTTTCTCCTCACTCTTTCTTCTTTATAAAGAAAAGATGGTGAAAGTGACGTATGCTAATATCATATCTCTTTCCCTCTCATCACATTGATCCAATCAAGCATATGTGTCGCTAAGTTATCGAATTTTTTGATTAATTAATTTGATTAAGTTTATAAATTATTAATCGGTCGGGTTATTGATTAATGATGGGATTAGATGGACAAGGCTTCGATAATCAAAGATGCAATCGACTACATTCAAGAGCTTCATGATCAAGAAAGGAGAATCCAGGCAGAGATTGCTGACCTTGAGGTTGGGAAACAAAAGAAACCATCTGATTTCGAAGTGGATCATGGCCGTCTATCGGTGGCCAGGACGAAGAAGAAGAGAACCGATCAGGGCCGTGAGGTTGATGGGCCAGGCGGGCCACCAGCGGCGCCAATTGAGATCTTAGAAGTAAGTAAGAATAGCATCTCTTTCTCACATGGTCCATCATCCTATGATGGCCCACTATAGATCTTAGTAGTAAGTTTATGGGCTCTTTCCTTGTAATATTTTTGCAAGATCTTGGCTCTACGATGTTACAGATTAGTGGGCCAGTACGAACTCTTGCAAAAATATTAGTGGGATCCAAGTGGGGCCCACCTTGGATCACATTGAATCTTTGGGTAGAAAAGGTCTGTTGTGTGACCAGGGCATGCACATGAAAGGTCCATTGCATGCACGAAAGGTCCCTTGCATCCTTACTCTTGCTGGGGTGGTAGACTCTCAGGAGTTCCAACACCCGGTCAAGGGTTCGAGTATCCATAGGTGGTGAAATCCCACGACGGCGAGAGTTCGTGGGGGTGTGGAAAAATAAAAATAAAAATAAATACATAAATAGATTTAGGTGGTCCAGTGCTGATTGGAGGATGGATAACTGAATTTCGACCGTTCTTTGAATTTTTCTTGTGGGGTCCCTCCAGTTAGTAGCTAAGATCATCCAGCCGGTGTAATTTTTTTAGGACACTCATCCATGATCTCACTCAACAAATCAACGATCTGGATTACTCATGGCATGTGTTCGGAGATAGAGTGCTTGATATCTAAGTGGGACATGAATGATCCAACCCTCCTGATTTCATAAAACTGCTTATCATGCAAGCCATGAGGAGATGAGGAGATGTTATTGGTGAGGTTTGCTAATGTCACACGTACAGGTGCAACACGTGTGTAAGATCCAAGCTTTTCAACTGGGTTGGAAGTAATTAATGCTGCATCTTTTGCTTCCAAAGTCAGCTGTGTAATTCCTCAGGTGGGCCACTGCTGTTCATTTATTTTGTCTTTTGTATGTTGTGGCCGACCTGAGAATAAAATGGCTGACCTGATTTTAGGTCCTTAAGATCTATTCGGCGTCTCCCACTAATGGAAAGATACGATCAATCACACATGTTCTATGGGGCACTTACCCTGCCCTAAGGTCACTTTCACTAACGTGGAAAAACGACTTGACTTGCATGAAATCCACTCCATCGATCAGGTTCATCACCCCTTGGTTTTTCCATGAACCTGAAAATAAGGTTGATTCAACTCTCAGTTGGACCACCCATAAATTATATTAAAAACCTTTAAATAAATTCACTTAGCATGGCCCACCTGAGGTTTGGAATATTTAATTTTTAAGTAGTTCATTATTCCTGATGAGACACATCAGATGAATGAATTGGATGGCAAATAAACAGCATAGCGGCGTCCCATCCTAACCCTTATTCTGAGGGCAGCTTCTCTGAGTTCTCGATGGTCGTGATTTTGGGGTTCCAAAAGGAACTTGATGGACGGTGTAAATGTCATGAAAGTTACATCCACATCACTCTTACCTACGTACTATGAGTTACACTATCATCTCTCTCTCAAATTATATAGCAATAATAAATATGGTGGGGCCTACCAACCCCCAACTTATCCACCAATCAGTAGTTTGGCACGCAATCTCTCATCTACCAATTGGCACGCATGGTTTTTATTATTATTATTTTTTTTTAAAGTATTTTTAGCTTAGTGCATGGGATATTGGGTACCAATGTCTCCTGCATTCCAGTGAGGGGGAATCTCAACGCGGGTTCAAAGTAAAGCTTGCAGAATTCAATTTTGAACTTAGCGTTGAGATTCCCACTCCATATAATTAGGAGAAATTGGTACAATCTTTTGTATACTAATTCAAAGGCATGATTTTAAATTTTAGAATTTTGTGAGTGTCGATATCATTCACCATTGAAATCGATCCACCCACATCCACATTCATTTATGGCGTGCAATATGATACTATTAAAGCTTTAATAATAATTTCCACGTTTGTACTAGATTCCACTTCCACTGAAAGGAAATATTGTGTGTCGGTAGGCATATAAGAGTATGTGTGTGCCCTGGTTACCTGTAAGAAACCAGTATGTATATATATCAGTCTCTTTTACAAATGGTATAGTTGTATTAGCCCCTGTGGATTAAATACAAGGTGATGTGGAGTGATGCGGATGGAAACGGATTGCTTGGTGTGCCACACACCACCAATTTTCAAGGCCTGTCTGTGAGCCTCACCATGATGTATGTATCATATCCAAACCTTTTATCCATCTTTTTTTAAAGATCATTCTAGAAAATGATTAAAAATATGTAGTAGATCCAAAGTTGGAGTGAACCACTCTTTAAAAAGCAGTGGGTCCCACCATTAAAACCTTCCTAAGATTCATTATGATGTTTATTTGCCATCTAAGGTCATGCAACCCTGGATGATGGGAGAAAACAAATATCAGATTGATCTGAAACTTCTACGACCTGCGGGAAGTTTTCAATGGTAAACGTTGAATCCCCACTGCTCTCTATGGTGTGGTCCACTCAAGCTTTGGATATGTATCATTTTTTAGGCTTATGCCCTGAAACAATCTCGCCAAATGGACAGATGATTTGGATATAACACATAAATCATGGAGGGCCCCACAGAACTTGGTGATGTTGATGCACCATCGCGGTTGGTGGTGTGTGGCACACCACGCAATCCACTTCAGTGATGCGAACCAGTTTCAGTGGTGACTGACGTGGAACACAGACGCCAATTTCAATCTTTCATTGGAATTGCATAAACTAAAAAAAATACTACTTTTGATTGCACGAGATATCATGAAATTTTGTGATTAATCTGTTTAACTGCATCTTTATATATATATATATATATATATATATATATATATATATATATATATATATATAAAATTATTTTTTTTTCAACACACGCACACACACCCCACACACTCACGCTGGTGGAATTTCAGCACCTATGGGTACTCGAACCCTTGACCGGGAGTTGAAACTCCTGAGAGTCTACCAACCGAGCAAGAGCAAGGACCAGCCATTGGAAGGGTGGGCCACACCATCAGGAGAACACCAAGATGGTCCACTCATCAAAAAAGGCTAACCTGTCCTGCGTGGGTGTGGTCCGGATAATCAATGGGTCAGTCCCATTTTCGCCCCCAGTGATCATTATGATGTGGCCCACCTTTTGCATGGCTGCGATGTTATGCACCAGTGACAACTTGGTGAGGGAAGAGAACGTTGCATGTGAATGTTCACATGCAAGGTTGTATCTGACAACTTGCATTGATTTATTTTTTCTTTTTAAATATAATTGCAGCTTAGGGTTTCTGAAGTGGGAGAGAGGACTTCAGTTGTGAGCATCACATGCAGTAAGAAGACAGATACAGTTGTGAGGCTTTGTGAGGTTTTTGAGTCTCTCAAGCTGAAAATCATCACAGCCAACATCACTGCTTTCTCTGGCAGACTTCTCAAGACCGTTTTCGTTGAGGTAATTAGCCAAAATCTGAACCGTTTATATGATGGGTCTCACTGCAGATTAGGTAACCCAGAAAGATCTCCAAGATTGGAATATTTCAGACCTTTGATCATTGGAAGGCCATTGGTTGAAGGGCCACGATCTTCCAATTTTGAAGATTTTGAGGCATCCCTACCATCGGCTATATGTTAGATCAGATTAATGGCTTGGATCACAAACATATGGTCCACTAATATGATTGGCCACACGTGCTAATGGTGCAGAGCAATTGGTCTCCGTTGACGGACACGAATGGTCTACTGGAATAATGGGAGAGCCTGACTTTTTAAGTTGAGGACGGGTTCACCAGCCTCTTGATCCTGCACGTGCCACGTGTGTGGTACACTTACACTTTTAGCCCATCTACATGCATGGCTGCAATGACCAACACCCTATGGGTCATGGCTCGCTCTTTTATATATATATATATATATATATAAAAGAAAGAAAAAGAAAAAGAATCGACGCCCCAGTACTCCCCATCTTATAGCTCACCCATCTAACGTCACCATGTTATGATCCAGACCGTTAATCAAGAAAAACATATTTTAGATGGCTCATCATGTATATAGGTACTTTTTAAAAATAGTTTTAAATAATAAAAAAACATTTAATTACCAAAAATCATACACAATCTTTAAAACACTGAAACAATGATTCTAAATTAAAATCAAACTTTTAAAACTTTAAAATTAATAAAAATTAATATATTTTTTAAAAAATAAAATTTGTATTTAATCAAAGTCATTGAGAACCAATAAACCCTAGGTGGTTCAAGACGTAGAGCTTATCGATAATTTTCAAATAATATATTATATACACGAAATAAATAAGAAATAATGAATTTAAAACCATTCAATCAGAGCCCCTAATCTTTGAATCTGTGCAGTCCTTTGTCCTTGTCCTTCTTCACATATGTTAGTATAACAGTTTCTAACCACCTTAATCTTATAAAAGGTGATGACGTATGATAACTGTTAGTCTATATAAGCTAACCACATATGATAGAATCTTTAAGATGAACGGTCCAAATCATTGCGTGGTGTGAGGGTGCAAACCTCCTTAAAGTGTGGTAGCTCAACTTCCATCCATTTCATTGAATTGACCAAAATACCCTCACTTTAGCTTCTGAGGACCATTGTCTGGCCCACCATGTGATCTCATTGTCTTTTGGGTGTGATATGCAATCTAGGCATACGACAGCCATCGCATTTGGCTGCACGAAATTCAACTCCGTATGATGGCCTTCAAATGAAGGGTTGAAAGTGAAAATGGACAAGGCCCATCATCCAATGCGAAGAATTCACTAACTTTAAGGTTGTCTGATAAGTAATATTTTTAATTAACAAATGGACGATTTAGATCATTCGAACTCCAAGTCTCTACTTTGTGGATACCATGTCTCAAAAATCAGGCCAGTGAGATCATCACGTGGACCTCACATCTACAAAATAAAAAAAATTTTAAAAAAAAAAATGGTTAGAGGAAGCCAACCAAAGGTTCAAATTCGATATAAACTTGTGGCCCACCTAATGATTAATCAAACCTAATTGTTGGCAAATGAATGGCTCTGATCATGCAAAAATGTTCTTTATTTCCCTACAAAAGCATTACAAAATTGGCTAAACTGTTTTGATTTCAGCTAATTTGATTAATTTGTTTTATTTAGGCCGATGAATCGGAGAAAGCTCAGCTGAAGGAGAAGATTGAGATGGCCATAGCGGATCTTGATGCTCCTAAAAGCACCATGAACTTTTAATTGAAGGAAATGAACCAACGGGAATTTCTCTTTACTTAGTGTATAAATGCTGCTAAGCTTTTTACGTGTGGTAGTCATGTGGATGATGGCCTGTATTAACATAATCTTATGTAGACCATTCACACCTCATTAGGGCTCATCTGTCCTTAATAAATTAACATGGTGGTGCATTATTCTAATCTCTCTCTCTCTCTCTCTCTCTCTCTCTCTCTCTCTCTCTCTCTCACCACACACATTTTCGAAGATTTCCCATGCTATGGAATCTTGAGGTGTGTTTGAAAGTACCCTCTAATCATGTTTATGTTGGTAGCTGATTGGTAAGATGTTAGAAGAATAATAGAAATGGATTCTACATTGAAAGATTATCTATTCTTTCAGGAAATTGTTATAAAGGAATGATTTCTTCCACTAGGGCTAAAGATGTGCATGGATTTTGTTTTATGCATCTTTTGTGTGAAAGCTAAACCCAGCTCATGCTGGTTGTACGTATAAAATCTAAAAAATTTGCCCCCCCTCTCTCTCTCTCTCTCTCTCTCTCTCTCTCTCTCTCTCTCTCTCTCTCTATATATATATATATATATATATATATATATTGAAATGCTCACATGCGAACCAGTCCTCACAAGAATTCATGAGAATGTTTTGATATCTTATAGGAGCCCAAATCTGAATGATCCCACGTGATGCAGCACCTCATGAAACCCATAGGGTCCAAATTTCAGCGTGATCTAAAACTCTAGTGGGCCATGAAAAAAGGAAACAGTTACCTCCCTTGATTTGCCTCCTTGCTATGGTCCACTAGAGTATTGTATTAGGTTAAAAGTTGGGCCCATGACACGTGTAAAAGTGCATGCATGAGTGCACTGTGCATTTGGTTTGTGCCCTCTAGGTTAAGGGATGTTCGAAAAATTAGTCATACCTGGAACTAAGGTGGGCCACACCATCTGCAAGCATGGAAATCATTCCTAAAACATCTATAAGCACATGGCGGGGCCCGCTTAAGTTTTAGAATGGCTTAAATTTTGGTTTGACACCTCATCCAAATGGGACACACACCATGGATGGGTTAGATGTCTAAACCACATCTCACTGAGCCTTACCTTATATACAAGCAAGAAGGTTTCATCGAGTGACCATCCACCCTCAAATGTTTCTCTGGTTTGGCCCACTTAAGTCATGGATGGGCCTAATTTTTAGGTCTGTGTCTCATCATGAAAATGAACATCTGATTAATGGGATAGATGTCTATCACACATCACAATGGGGTCAATAGAGCTTGACGTCATGGTCGCTTCCCATGTGTTCCACCTCATACTACCTTGTGTGTGTAAAATTAGGGGTTATGGTAAGTGTAACGTGTCGTAAAAGAAAAATAAGAGAGACAAAGAAAGGGCGTGGCTGCATTAGGTTTGTATGTAAAAAGATAAAGAAATAAGAATTATCATAATTATTTTAATAATGGGCTATCATTTTCACTTTTTTCTTATTTTGCGGCCTACTCATGTTTTCAAAGTTTCCAGCCAGGGTCCTAACGTGAGTTGGCATAATAGATGACGCAAGGATGAACGTGAAGAGGTCGATCACCTTCTTCCTCAAGAATAACGACTTCGAATCCATGAAGCTTCTTTGAACTCCTCACAGAGATTTCTCGAATCCACGAGAAAAAAACAATAAAAATATAAATAAAATTCTAAAAAAATCATAATTTGATTGGTTCATGAAATAAATGAGTTTACAACCCTTTAAATAGGGGTACCAAGCAATAAGAGAGAAATGAAAAGCAAACTAAAACCAAAAGTCCTAGAAATTCGTAACTAACTATAAATAGTAAATTTACTTTTTATAGTAAGTTTCTTATATGGCTTAATCACGTTATTTTTCTAATTATTCTAAGCCCTTTTTCATGTTGGACACAACTCCTAAAGCCCAACGGATGAAGAGTTATAATCAAACTAAAACTTACTATTTATAGTAAAAATAAAAATAAACATGAAATTTGACCATCGATCTAATGGAATCTTCAAATTCGGCGTTGGTAACCCGGATATGCCAGGTTGGTTGGCTAAAGTAGCTCATCCTACCCCAAAATCATATAGTACGTCAAGTAACTCATTCTAGTTTGCGAGATATGTCTGTTTTAAGGTTCTGATGGTCTTGATGATTTCTGCCTTTGATCGAGCCTTCTTTGATCCATTTTGGACATAAAAGTGTTCGCGGCCCGCACTACATCAGTTCCCTCTACTTCAAAAGAACTCGTTCTCGAGTTCTCGTGCCACTTTGGTTCATGATACTCGATCTGGTGTGTCGTAACGATACCCAGACCAAAAGTTACGATCAATTTACAGTCGACTTTCTTTTGATCCTACCATGCTAAGAATGTATCCGTGACACGTTCTACATCAATAGATATATGGAGTGGATGTCAAATTATTGGGGGCCTCCTAAATCTCCTGTAATAAGCCATATACAGGGATAGAAAGGGATATATAAATGAAATATTTGCATAAAAATACCCTCCATAAAAAGGTATATATATTTCTCATTTTGCTTCTAGAAACAAAAATTAACGATTTTTTGACTTGACTAACTGTAGGAATAAAATTAGCCAAATGCTACATTTTATAGAGGAGATGAGTTTAGTCCGGATAATACTATGTTCATAATTAATTATTCGAATTATTAAAATTACACATTAAAAGGCATGAAATGAAAATTAAATAAAAAGAAAGCAAATCTAGGTAATTTAGAGACTAAAACCGCTTGCTACGTGAAGCTTTGTGCGGAAGAAATAAGGTGTCATGCGCAAAGGCACCCCATTTTTAATCCCCTTGGTCATTTTTGCATGTGCAAGATGCATGGATTAGATCAAAGCCATTCATTTGGTGTTTTCTATAATTAATGGGCGTCAGTCAAAGTATCACAACGTTTGGATAATCCTAGCCATTTAATTGCTGGCATAAAAATGAACTTGACAAAAATTAGAATATGGATCCCGTTCAGTGAGAAAAGGCCATGAAATCATAGAAATTTTTGGTTATGTCTAATCAAAGGTGGATCTGACGAGACACGTGGTTCGGATCATGATGCACATGTGCCAAATGAATGGTGGAAAATCATGAAAATGTCTTGCCTTCATGAGCACGGAACGGGCCCTTCTAGAAAATCAAGAATGTTTGTTTGGACGGAAGTTTGGTGCAACACGTGTTAAAAGGTGTATCATAACTTATGATACAGCCATTTTTCTGCCAAGATCTCGCAAGCATGCAATACCCAATCCGTTAGAAAGGTGGGCCACACCTTGATGAACATCAGATATAAAAATCAGGTTAATCCACTTATCAATATGGACACAACACCAAAAGCAATGAAGAGCACGCTTGAAAAATCTCACACACTTGACCCTTCTTTCCACGTGTGGGGTGAGCACGCTTTCGGACAGGCTCGATATTGTACAATTCACTTTTTAAAAAAACAAAAAAAAACCTTTGAAACTCCGGCAAAGTGGGATGGTTGATACGCGGGACTTAAAAATCACTTACTAATTGCATGCATGGCAGTAATTACGATGGAAGTGGCCAAATCACGTTCCCAGCTAGTCGTTCATTTCACTATCGGATTGGGGGACATGACATTGATTCGACAGTTAAAATGAAAAGGAATCCAATGGTCATAGGTCAAGAAACGAATGAAAAGGAACCCATCTGTCCAATCTGTTCTAATTCCTCTTCTAGTCTTTGAAGCTTCTATACGTGTAACGGGTGTACATCGAGTCGAGCTGGCCTTAGCTCGGCCCGGCTTGGCCATTGGCTGACCTCAGTTCAAACTCAGCTCAGCTCAGTCCTCAAGCCTGACTGGCTAGCTCGGCTTAGTTCGGTCAGCGGCTCAGGCCAGCTCAAGCCGAGTCGAGCCAAGATCTAGCCGAGTTCACCATTGAGACATTTCCACACAAACACCTGGACTGCACCTTCAAAATACCTCTGTATGTGAATCAGAAGAAGTGGTTTTACAACTATTTTATCAAATACCTTCTAAACAACAGATAACCAGTAGAAAATACCTTCTAAACAACATAACATCAATATAGCAGCTATAGCTGCTGTGTGGTACACTAGCCAATCCACTTCCAATGCAGGCAGACACCCTTTATTGAGATAGTCGTACATTGCTTAGTTGTAAAGCAATTCAATGATGCAGCGGCCCTCTTCTGTAGTCAAAGAGACTTGATACGGGATACAGCGGTCCTCTTCTGTCTTTAGTATCGGTTCTATCGCCCCAATAATAGGCTTTTTCAAGCCCATATGAACCCATACAGCCGATCATTCATGTGTGATACACATACATATCATGTACATACCTTCCTTGCCACAGGCCACGCTTCATTGAGTCATTTAATAAAACACTTGGTAAGCAACATCAATGGCAAACTAATCAAGTCACCGAACCGGTTCAATTCGAGTTTGATTCAAGCTGGATTCGATCCGAGTCAATCAAGCTAGGGCCTGCTCGAACTCGATTCGATCTCATTTTCAAGCTCAAAAAATCAGTTCGACTCGGCGCGAACTTAGCTTCGAACCGAGTCGAATCGAGCTTTTTCAAGTCGAGTCAAGCGAACTAACCGAGCTAGCTTGGTTCGTGTACACCCCTACCTGTGTTACCTTCCTTCCACGTGCAGGCACATTTTGATAGGATACGGTGCCCATGACACGTGCTAGGTTTTCACTATAGATTTCATCTTACATGATGATATGAATCGTTCATTTCTTGTTATTAATTTATAGAATATTGAAATTTTGGTTTTAAAAATAAAATATAAAAAATTAAGGATTTTTGTTTTGACTCTAAAATAATGTTAAAATTTTTAAACGAAAAAGTACAGTTTTGCTTTAGTCTCCGAAATGAGAAAATAAATTTTGAAGTGTATTCGTGAAGATGTGTATAGTACTCTTACTTGGAGTTTTGGAGATTAAATGCTCAGTTTGTATTATACACTGGACGTACTGGAACATGTGTTCGGGCTCGAACACGAGCATAGGTAGTGTGGATGAATGGTGTAGATATAATAAAATACATCATTTTAGGGCCGATGTAACTTTGATACCCTTTGAACCCTTCCTTCAACTTGGAGCTAACACATGGCGACATCTTTATAGGTACGATTAAGACGAGATTCTTATAGTCAATGCGATTGATATGAGGATATTGTGAATGGATTGTCATTAGTTATTCATTTTATTTTATTTTTATTACCATTTTAAATTGATCATAAATATATTTATATTGTTAATTTTATTTGCTTCACCTTAGTTTATTTCTTTTAATTTATATTATTTTAATATTGAATTGTGTAAGTTATCAGGTACTTAATTGAAAGTTTTTCCTTCAAAAAAAAAAAAAAAAATCATTAGAAGAACAAACCCTTCCCTTAACCAATCACTTGATTTTGTGCAATTTAGATTGGGTAGATAATTGATTTTCACAAATTAAAATTAGATCGGTCTATCTCAATACTAAGATTATAAGGTTGGAGCTGCATTCCATTTTATCTTACCCAACAGATATACATCACACAAACGATTGGATTTAACCCAAACACGTTGATAATCCTGACTTTTGATCATGGACATTAAAAATCCACCTTCTAAGGTGGCTGTGGTACAGTTGAAATCTTAAATGAATTGTGGGTCGTGCTGTGATCGAGCCAGTAGCTTAAATGGACGGTGCTCCGCGTTCAAATAGTATGATCCAGCATTTGACTTTGGCCCCTCCCACGTAAAGAACAAAAGGCGAAAGGTGGGCAGCCACCAAGTGGACGGTGGAAAGAGACGCGTGGTAGAGAGGGAGAAACCGAGCCAGACGGGTCCACGTCTTAAAGCATGACTATTATCTAAGTCCGAAAGAAGGACTTCTTTTGCCACCAGAGAAAGCGTAGATAAGGTCAATAGATTGGGCCACATAAGCATCCGTGGCCCACCTTTTCTCCACCATTTGAGAAATCAGTGCACCATGTGTTCTGTCCCCCATGTAGTCGTCCACCGTGTCGATTGGACGTGACTCATGCTATGGTTTGTCAACGCAAGGAATTTTGGACGGCCCATGAAATGGTGGTGGAGGCATGTGAAGGTGGTCCAAACCATATTTAAAATACTCGGCGACTCGGATAAGGTCGTTATACTTGAGATTGCTTTAGCCATTTTAGGTAGGGCTGTACATAGAGTCGAACTATGTCAAGCCGGCTTCAGCTCGACTCATCTGGGCCACTAGCTGACCTCAGCTTGAACTCGGCTCAGCTCGGTACTCGAGCCTACTGGCCAGCTTGGCCCAGTTCGATTAGCAGCTTGGGCAATTTGAGCCGAATTCGCCACTGCAATGGTTTTATAGGTATTTTATCAAACACCTTCTAAGCAACATAAACACCAAGAAAAAAAAGTATTTGTTTCATGTAAATACCTTCCTTGCCATCGGCCACACTTTGTTGAGTCATTTCATCAAACATTTGGTGAGCAACATCAATAGCAAAGTAACCGAGTCACCAAACTTGTTCGATCCAACTTCAATTCAAGCTGGATTCAATCTGAGTCGAGTCAAGCTGGGGCCAACTTGAACTCATTTTCGAGCTCAAAAAATCAACTCGACTTGACTTGAACTCAGCTTTAAACCGAGTCGGATCAACCTTTTTCGAGTCGAGTCGAGCGAGCTAACCGAGCTCGCTCAGTTCGTGTACACCTCTACTTTTAAGTGATCAAATATAAAAGGGACGTGGATGTAGTACTGAGTAATTAAACTCTATGAGCCCATTGTAATGTATGTGTCTTATATCCACACCATCCATTTGTTTTATTAGCTCATTTTAAGTCATGAGCCTAAAATTGAAGGATATCCAATGCTCAAGCAAAGCACACTACAAGAAATGATAGAGATGATGACATGGAGCATTGAAACTTTCCTACGGCCCGTGGTGATGTTTATCTGTCATCTAACTTGTTTATAAGGTCACATAGATATGGATGAAGGAAAACACAAGTGCTGCTTGATCTAAAACTTCTACAGGCCTTGAGATGTTTTTAATGGTAGGTGTTCAATTCCCACTATATCTTGTAGTGTGGTCTACTTAGTTTTGGATACATTTTAATTGTGAGCTGATGCCTTAAAATGAGCTCGAAAAATGGATAGAAGTGTAGGTAAGACACATGTTATAATTGGCCCCACTAAGTTTGCTCAGTATGCAACCTGTACATGCAGAGCCTAGAGTAAAATGTAAAATTTTCTTTGTATGAAATAATAAATTGACCCTTCCCACCGCATCCAGGGCATTGGAGATGAAGACCAATTCATTATCTAGGAGACACGTACAAGCTTAGGACCCACAAGGAAAGGTTACAATGGTTATTTCATTTAAGGAAATTACTTTTTCAATGCGGGTCCCATAAATGATAGGAATGCATGTCACTTTGTCATAGGTGTTATACTAAGTGTGTCCAACATCCTGTTAGATGTAACATTCATTATATCCATGAGCAGTAAGAAGACGCCAGGGATTACAAAAATCTAATTATAAGAAATCTGCATTGGCCATGTTTGGCTTCGGAGTAGAATCATGATTCACACACACCACCACACACTCATGCCGTAGTGGGATTTCACCACCTATGGGTACTCGAACCCTCAACCAGGTATTGAAACTCCTAAGAGTCTACCACTGGAGTAAGAGCAAGGACCGAACCATGATTTACTTGGGTCAGGGTGACTCATGGTATAGGACTGCATCAGGTGCATCTGAGGGCTCGAGTCTTCAAAACATATCCAAACCGTTAATTATGTGGTCATACCAAGGCCATACCATATTCAAGAATCAGGCCAACCTAACTCTCGGTCAGCCACAGAAGTCCTTAAACAGTACCTCAGATGTGTAGAAATTCGAAACAAGGTGGGCCACACCTTGATTGATAATCATTCAATGTAAAATTCAGACAAATCCATTTATAAATCTGAACACAACATCAAAATCAGTGGGCAGCCAAATGACATGACTCAATCTACTATCATGGTCCACACAAATTTGTGAACCGGCCTGATTTTCTTCTAAGGTGATAGTTATAGTGTGGCCCACATCTTGCATGGATTGGATATTATACATGTGTGACATGTTGGCAGTAAGAAAATTAATGGTGGGCCTTTCTATTCAATTGGACGGTGGTCCACGTTCTAACCATTGGGCCCAGCATTTGACTCCGACCCAAGAAAAGCGAATGGTGGCCCACTAATGGACGGTGGAAAGAGACGCGTTGAAGATGGGGAGAAACTCGAGCATCACGAGTCTAGTAGGACTACTTTCCAGGGGATTAATTATATGATACTCGGACTGTGTATAGCGCTTCATATGCACGCACTATGAAATTAGATTTGTAGCATAGATTTACTAATTTTCAACCGTCTAAATTGTAGGAAACACCGTTACTAAATTACATTCCGAAAACCATATTGTTTAAACAATTCTAACCTCCGATTATTGAATGCTGGTTTGTGGAAGTAGGACCATTGGATTTCTTCATTTTTTAAACGTCCAATAAATGTCCATCAATCCGATAGTCGGATAATCAAGTTAGTAGTTTTTTAATTATGGTACATCTAAACTAGAAATTTGGACATTTTAATTTGAATTTAACTGTATCTACGTATGCACTTTTTAGGTGCCTGCGTATCAACGATTAGACTCTATCAGAGTATCAAAGTTTCTCTCTTTTCTGCAGGTATGAAACCTCCTGAAAGACTTCTCTCGCCGCCATAGAAAGAGCACGTACGGTCAACGAATGGCGCCACGTAAGCCGGCGCGACTTACCTTTTGTGGTCAATGCGAAGAATGCATGCAGCATCTTTGTCCAAAATTTCAAATTGGACGTGACTCGTGTTATGAGATTGATTGAATGAAAACTCCCCGTTTGGTGGCCCACACACGTGCTGTTGTAATGCATGAACCCATTTAGAGCTGGCACAGGACTACTCGACTTGGCAGACGCGACTCATTCAAACCCGACTCAACCCGAGAGGACGAGTCAATTTGAAATGAGTCGACTTGCTAGGGCTGAAAGTCAGGCGGGTTGGGTCAGGTTGGTGATCAACTCTAGCCCAACCCAAGGTTCTTATACCTCAACCCTAACCCAACCTAGCCCAACCTTGGATTGGGAATTCTCAACCCAAGCCCAACCAAAGCGGGTTCGGTCAAGTTGGTCAAGCGGATACATGCTAATATTTTAATGATTGCATTAATTTATTATATCTCAATATGTGTCTTATTTTTTATATCTATAATTTTATTAATTATATATGTAATTAGTTATCATAAAAAACTTCATTTATCTTAAACTTGGAAATGATGTGGACCAATGAGACCTGATAGCACTAAAATTTCCTGTCTTCAACACATAAGATCTACACTCAATTATAATTTATAAGTAACTTATATATTGATCGGCTTCGGGTTGGGTCGGGCAACCCAAGACCTCAGCCCGAGCCCGACCTAAGTTTTATCGAAATGGTGTTTGTATAGCCTAACTCCGAGATCAAACTTGATATATCTTGCCCAAGCCCAACCCAATGTCGGGACGGTCGGGTTCAACCCAAGCATCTTTCAGCCCTAAACTTCGCCTAATCCAAACTCAAACGTGTTAAGTTCAGGTCACTTAGTATCTTGACTTGAAAATTGACTCAGTACTAACTCGACTTGATCTAAAACCGAACTCATACATTAAAAAATAATAATCTAGAGTTGACATTTTAGATGTGAGATGCTGTGTAGCTGATGAATACTCGTTAGACTGCAACTCTAACAGGTGCATTTAGGTTCCGAGTTGTGATTGCAGCCCATGGATACTCGTTGCACCTGACTCGGTGCTGACTCGACCTGACAAGGTATCGGCTCAACCCAACCTAATACTTGTGACCGGGTCGGACCCGAATCCGGTTAAGTATGCTGGACTTGGTATTAAGTATAGGTTGAGTTCGGGTTAGGTTTATTTGCCTTCCAACCCGTTGATAATGCCAAACAGACCTGGATGAACACAAATATCAGCGCGATCCATAACTTTTGTGGCCCACAAGCATTCAATCACTACTGTTTCCTGAGATATACATATTCTTCAATTTTGGGGCATGCATTAAACTGAGCTGGAAAAATGGACGGTGTGGATATACAACACATACATCAAGATGGGCCCCACGGTTACAGCCTCACCGAAGTCAATGTTTCCCTGGCCTCATCGAATCTGCGTTCCAAGACAAAATACCTCCCGGACTAAAAAATCAGGCCCCATGTGGGAGCGTCTACAACTAACCGAACACCACCTAGGCGAGAACGTACATGAAATCCACACCGTCCATCAAGCGCATCGTCTCATGTACCAAAATTGGCTTGGTCCAAAACTCAGGTTTGCCACACCATGAGAAAGAGGTGGGATGGGACGCCCATGGATAGTTGTGTACGGGCCCTATCCAATCCATTCATATAACGCTTCTCACCAAGGATAAGGTACTTTCCAAAATTCATGCTGTTTCGATACTTACGTGGACCACACCATGTGAATTTAGATGTTTTAGACTCGTAACTGTACACTGTTTCCTACAGTGAGGACCACGTAAGTTGTGGATCAGTTTGATGTCTGGGGTCAAGGTCTAATATACGTTGGCCCACCTGATGGACGGGTCAGATTGCATTACTACGTATGATCAAGCTAATAATACTAGTAGAAATTCTGATTTTGATATGTTTCAAATCTTTCTCATTAACGTGTGAACTGTAATCAAACCACTAAATGATACACCTTCGCACGTTACCTTTTCTTTTTCCGGATGGGAAGCTATCGGATCACATGCTTCATGCTGATGACACGTGTCACCATCTGGGACGCAAATTGCTTGTGCTCCCGGCCAACGGAATCCTGTAGCCCAAAGCTATATGGGGCCCACCTTGATATCAGTGACAAATCGACTCTGTCCATCAGTTTGGCAAGCTCAAAGTCACATAGGAACCCAAAATTAAAGCAGACCCAAAACTTACGTGGATCACACCACATGAAATAGTCGGGATTGAACACCCACCATTGAAACCTTCATCGCTATATGGGCCCACCTGTCCATCAGTTTCGCAAGCTCAAAGTCATAGAGGAATCCAAAAATAAAGCAGACCCAAAACTCAAGTGGATCACACCGTAGGAAATAGTGGGGATAGAACACCCACCGTTGAAACTTTCGTGGCTATATGGGCCCACCACGATATCAGTGACAAATCCACTCCGTCCATCAGTTTCACAAGTTCAAAGTTAAAGAGAAATCCAAAAATAAAGAAGACCCAAAACTCAAGTGGATCACACCATAGGAAACAGTGGGGATTGAACGCCTGCTATTGAAACCTTCATAGGCCAGGAAAGTTTTGGATCCGGCTATTGTTTGTGCTTCCCATTCATCTCAGAGTGTATAATGGCATATAAACATTACGGTGGATTTAAGAAAGGTTTCATTAATGGTGGATATTTCTACTATCTTTGTTTCCTGTTACGTGGCCCACCTAAGTTTTGAATTTCCAGCCATGACATCTACCAACCTTCCAATGTTAAAATGATAAATGTTCACGTCCAACCAACTGGGTAATAAGCTACCGTCGAAACTAGCGAATAAATCGTAACGACCCTTTGTTTTTTTTTAGTTCAACGGTGGATACTAAATCCCACTCTTTCCTTTGGTGTGTACAACTTAAGCTTGAATCGGCCTCATTTTTGGGCCCATGCCCTACCATGGGTGGACACTACTGATGGACGGATTGGATTTGTCACGACATCTCTGTGAGTTTCACCATATTTTCAAAGGGAAAAAAAAAAAAAAAAAGCACGGGAAAAATTGATGTGGCCCAATTAATGAATGGATCCGGCTGATTTTTGGTGATCCATGTGGTGGGAACCAACTTTTGAACGAGTTAGATATTCCACACACATGACAGGATGAAAATTATCTAGTGGTTGGACAACTAATATAAGTACAAGGGGTTAGGCATGAACATTTCTTTATTAAAACAACTATATGGATAGATGGATAGATAGATATAGAGAGGGGCATACTCACCTGATCACGTACACACCTTTGTACATGTGTCATTGGTGTCTAATCCGAATCGTTCATGTGATGCAGCATCCCATGAAACCTCAAAAGACAAATTTTCACCCTGATTTAAAACTTTGGCTTGCCATAACAAAGAGATGCAAATCAAGAGAGGAAACTGTTCTATTTTTTCATGGCCACCAAAATTTTGAATCAAAGTAAAAGTTCAACCCTGAGGTTTCATGTGGTGCTTTATCAGGTGTACCATTCAGATTTTGGACTCACATCACTCATGATGAGTTCTCAAAAAGTTCGCACAAGTTCCATGAGGATGAGCGCGCAGCTTAGCATTCGAATATATATATATATATATTCCATGCTTTGATTGTGGCAGGGCACGTGGGTAGTTGAAACGTCCAATTTCAGTTTCTTTAACGCTAGTTGCAAGCAATCGTTTCCCATACTGAATTAGGTGGTTGCCATTGAACATTTTAATTCTATTACATTTTAGGGCATGACTTCAATGCACGTGCACGCCTCTCATGGTTAAAAGATGGTTGGTGAGAATTGAATTTGGATATTTGAATGTGCATTTTGAAATGCGTTCTAAGTCCTGTTTGGATGGGTGGTATCATTTTTCTGCATTGTAAAAGAAATCATTTTCAACATATGTTACATTTTCCAGTCTTTGTAAAAATGAAAGCACCTATCAAAATCAATTTTCATTAAGAAAAGAGCAATTTTCATTTCCAAAAAAGCTAAATAATATGGGGATTTTCATTTTTTCTAGAGAAAGGTCTTAACTTTCTAATCATTTAACCATCCACATTTCAATGTAAAACATGAATCTCGAAGTAAATGGGTTATTTCAAAATCTTTTTTGTAGATTTCCTTTGATGTGACATTTTCATTCGCAGATCTACTTCTTGGATTTTAAAATTCCCAACATGACTTAAAATTCCAATCCATCTCTTACAAAAAGATATAAACCATACGCAATCATGTATTTAGGTATTGCACCAATCAAAGAGTGGCAGGTAGAGTCTAAAAATTACTTTTGAGATTTTCTTTTACTTTTTCCTTTGAAGTGCAAGACTCATCATGGAGTATCATGTATGGTAAGAGTCAAGTCCACCAAATCATTTCCTTTTTCTTTAGGTAATGTAAAAGAAATGAAATTACAGCTGTGAAGAGGAAGAAAAAATAGACAGAGACAATGAAAGATCACAGTGCTTGGTGGGTTTTCTCAATCACTTTCACATTCTAATGAGGATATTATGTTACAATTTATAGAGATTTGCAATAGATGTTTACATAATGAGAGGAGATGTTTATTGCCAGATTTGTGGCAATTTCTTTAGTTGGTGGTTTAACACCTTTTATATGTAGTAGTCGAAAAGGGAGATGGTGAGGGAGAGAGATTTTCCTTCATTTTCTCTTATTGAATATTTCATTTTCGTTTATTGATAAAAGGACGACCGATGAAATTGGTGAGGATTATCTGATTTACATGTATTTTGAAGAAGCATTGATGAAATAGATGGATCCAATTGAAACATCAATTGTTGTGTATCATAGTGAAATTACTCTATTTTGGCTCGTTGGGGCGAGGCTTGGCTCAGGCTTATGTTGAACAATGCAGGTTGGGTTTAAACAGAGCTTCGTTGGGTCCTATTCAGCCGTTGACACTCCTGGGCAAGATCCAGGTCATTCGATGTGTATCTATCTTCACATAAAAGAAGAAATCTGATGTATCCATAATGTTAGATAAGGTACATCTATCTAAGATTTGAGGCCAGTTGTAAGTGGAACCCACTCCTAAGATATTCTTGCCAGAAAGTCAAGCCCCTTCACTCATGCCCTTGGTCAGTGCTAGGAAAGGCTTGAAAGCTCGGCCCAGTTTCTAGGCTGGGCTGGGCCTCTAGCCCATCCCAATCATCAATCGAGTCATCATTATGGAGAGTTCAAGAAAGAATGGTTCCCTCGTGACTGTTCCTATTTAACATATACATGTATTTTGAAGACACTCGTTGGATAAAGCGTCATGTTTTATTAATTTTAATCATTTGTAAAATGAAACTTATCTTAGATGTGAGTGGATTTCAATAAGGATCCTGAACATATTTCGATACGGGATTTATCTCTGGTAGATCGAGAAAGACTTCCAGCCACGTACGTCTTTCCTCTCCTATAAATAGAGATGTTCCCAAACAATGTAAGGTACGCACACTTAAACTCTAAGACTAGACTGGTGACTCTTTTCCAAAGAGATCCTACCCCTTTAAAGACCGTAGAGATCTGACTTAAGCATCGGAGGGTCTCTTGTGCAAGTTAGGGTCTCTCTTGTTTTTTGTTCTTTTCTGTGCAGGTTCAAACGGGTTAGCTAGGGAGGGTCCGCTAGAAAACTGCATCAACAGAATTCATCTTAGATGGAATATATTAAGAGAAAATTCTTAGATTGAATAAATTCAAATCTTTAACCATTTAACTATTTTCCTTACAATGTAATCCCTAGTCATACTTGGCCTGGTGGAGACCAGGACAGGCCTTGTGAGGCTAATAATGCAAGTGACAAAACTAAGGAAAATACAAATATCAGCTTCATCACAACTTTTGTTGCCCCCAGGAATTTTTTTAACGGTGGGTGTTCAATACCCCCTGTTTCCATTAGCGTGGTCCACCTGATATTTGGATATGCTTCATTTTCTAGCATCAGCTGGCAAACAGATGGATGGCCTCAATGTAAAACAAATACATTCTAGTGGGCCCAAGGTCAAAGATCCACCGAGCTCCGAATCCACATCCCAGGTGTGGTGTGCACATGGGCAGATAGAAATGCAGAATCTATGATTGTATGTCCAAGTCGTTCAATAGGTGGGGCCTACAATGCATGTGTCTCTTCACAGGAAAGAGTAAACACTCAGGCATTCTTTAATCTTAGATGAAGGGAGCATTTTGTATGAGGTTTGAGGCCAGTTATATGTGGGGTCCACTCCTAAGATGATATTACTTGGAAAGTCAAGCAAATTGACTCCTTTAGAGGTCATTAATCTTATTAATGTATTGTGTTGATTTGAATGTGTGTCATTGAATGGTCCACTTAATTTTTGAAAAGTTGTATTTTATTAATCTCAAGTTGTCTTTAACATCTTTTAATTGAATATAAAAACTTTAAACAAACGGAGAAAAATAACAAAAGTGTGGGAGAATATGACTACGCGTCGACACCGGTTCACACGGTAAGACTAGGTAAATACCTCACCTAAGTCATGAGATTCAACTTTTAAACCGTCTAGACATACCTTAGATAAAACCACACTTAGAGCCCGTGGGATATCTGACGAGATTTACAAGCAGAACCCGTAACTCATTTTAAACTAGACTATTGGACCTGATCAAGAGATTTTCAATCCTCGGCCCCTCAATCAGAACCAATAATTGGCACCTACTTAGATCCGTGACCTAGGCAATATTTCAATAAATGTGCACTTATCTACCAAGGGAAGCAGCAAAAACGGATCAGAAATTGCATCTTCGGTAAGCTAAAATCTGTAAATTTGGCTTTGAGGTCAGAGGATTGTAAAATCTTTAGACCTAAATGACTATGATGATTTGGCCTACGACTAATAGGTTTAATAAGGGTTATGGTGACAAAAAAAGCAGGGGTTAAGCACTATTTTCTTCCTACACATCGTGCGGTCTTTACTTTATTGGATATATGACTTTCAAGTGAATTTAAATTTATTGCAAAACAATCAAAACTAATGAACTAGTGGCAACTCCCAAATTCTAAATCACACCCCTTTTTGGCTATCTTTGAAAGATAAGACCAATGAGCAGCCAAAACAAATCATAAACACCTTGCACCATACCAAATAGCGATGTGTGCCCGAATTTCCTCGCACTCTCTTCGTGATAGGGCTACGTCGGTACAAGGGTTGAGCCCATGCGGCATTCCCAAACTCATCGGCTCGAACTCAGCCTATAATTTGATCAAATTACTAGACCATTCAGTTGCATTTCGTTAGGTTTTTGTTTTTTTTTTCTTTTTTTTTTTTTTAAAAAATGCTTGAGAAGAGAGTTTTAAGATTCGGCGAACAACTCGATATGACTCGGCATGGCTAATTTCCAAAACCATAAAGGAGGCAGCTATAATCAACCCATGAAAAAAAGGGGACCCATGCAGCAGAAAAAAGGGCCCACCACAAGCTTGACTCAGACCTATACTTTAGGCCCCTGGGCCAGTCGTGGCTCTTGATTTAAAGCCTGATCTAACCACATTTTATTCTGAGGCCCAATATTAGCCCAGATCCAAGCCCGTTATGATTTCTATAGGTGGGTCTAAGCCCAATTTCAAGCTTGATTATAAAAGGGCTAGGCTCGGGCCGGCTTTCAGACCTTGCAATCCGGCCATTGGTGACGATCTATCACGTGGAAGATCCGAGTCGTCCATCAAGTGGGCCTCATTGCGTACATGCACTGTTCCAAATATCAAGCAGGTCAAGTAGTCGAATGAGAAAAAGCCTATTCGTACAATCCAAATAACCGCGATGTCCATGTTACATCTACTCCGTCAATTTATTTTCCCAACTCATTTCCACACCGTCCAAAAAAAAAAAAAAAGAGGCAGTTTCAAAACACAAGTGGGTCACACCACAGAAACATCAGGGATTGAAATCCCACCGTTGAAACCTTTGTGGGGGCTACTGTGATGCATATTGGCCGCCGTTAGGAACCTCAAATGAGGTCCCCACTCCAAAGGTATATATATATATGTACCACTTGAGTCTTGGATTATCATAATTTTTTAGCCATTTTACTTGATGGACGGCGTGGATTTCATCCAAGCACATCCACTTTGTGCTCGGTTGACATCGT
This sequence comes from Magnolia sinica, assembly GCF_029962835.1. Lineage (NCBI taxonomy): Eukaryota > Viridiplantae > Streptophyta > Magnoliopsida > Magnoliales > Magnoliaceae > Magnolia > Magnolia sinica. The sequence goes on from NC_080582.1 coordinate 85,589,155, forward strand.
TGTGTCACGGAATTTGGAGAGAGAGAAAAAGATGGAACCTTTTGGTTGTTAAATACTCTGTTAGAGTATGACAATTGATATATACGCCATCACTAATAAATTGTATAGGGATTTTTAAAGCAAAATTCCTCCAAGGAATTGGATTTTGCTAAATAGTGCGTCCAAAAATTAGTTATCCTTAGCAGTGCTTTAAAAGAGAAGAAATTATATTATTATCCTCTTTTACTTTTTCTTATGGATTATGGAAAAATTGAAAGTTATAGAGCTCATGCGATATGTGTTTCACATTCAACCGTCAAATAAATGCACACCAATATTATTATAAGATGAACTAAAAATATGATAGATCCAATCATAAAATGGACTAATTCATAAAAAATAATATACTCAAGTATAGCCCATTTAATGACTTAATTAATCTAATGTTTGATTTGTGTTATCACTAGAGATGTACATGAACCGAGCTAGCTCAGTTAGCTCGCTCGACTCGACTCAAAAAAGCTTGATTCGATTCGGTACGAAGATAAGTTCGAGCAGGGTCGAGCTGATTTTTTTAGCTTGAAAATGAGTTTGAGCTGGCCCCAGCTCGACTCAACTCGGATCGAACCCAGCTCGAATCGAACTCAGATCGAACCAATTCAGTGACTCGGTTACTTTGAGATTGATGTTGCTCACCATGTGTTTGATGAAATGACTCAAAGAAGTGTGGCTGGTGGCAAGGAAGGTATGTATATGAGACCAACACTCTTTTTTTCTTTTTAAAATTTTTTTTTTTTTTATGTTACTTAGAAGGTGTTTGATAAAATACATGTAAATGTAAAGCCCGTATCCTAGCCTGTACCATTCTGTATGCCTCTGCGGTCCTCCCGGTCGAATTCCGGCAACCCGCGACCTGTAGATTTCATTTGCGCTCGACCATGAGTCACACCCTGTACACCCAAGTCGGTTCGACCCGAGACCTGTGCCATTGCGACCATGTCGTCGCTACGATTCCGATGCCGCGTCTCATGCGTCAATCCGACGTCTAAATCCCAAGATATGACCCATGCACGATCATAGCAGTGGACCGCACGTTGCGGGCCATGGTGTATATGTTTCCCCATAATCATAATGAGGATGATGTCATCCTAGGGATGACATCACCCTATTCTACAACCTAACCTACCCCCTCTACCTAGCCTACCCCATAAATGCTCTCTCTTTTTTCAACACTCATTATTGCAAGCTCTTACAACCCATCCTTTCACTCTCTCTATCATCTCACTTTCTCTCTCTTCTTCTTCACTTCCATTGCTAGCCATGGACGTCCCAAGCAAGCTCCATTTTTCAGCCCTCTTACCTTTAGATCCCTCCTAATCTAATCCTTAGAAGCCCATCTCCACCATTGGAAGGGGTCCTAGAAGGCTTATGAACCCATGGGAAGAAGAAGAAGGAGAAGATCATTGTGGGTGCTTCTCTCTCTCTCTCTCTCTCTCTCTCTCTCTCTCTCTCTCTCTCTCTCTCGACTTTATGTATGATTTTAGCCTGAGGAAAGTGGGACAACCTTGCCGTCCATCAAACAGGGCTCACCCTGCTGACCGTCCGACAACACCATTGTTGCCCCTTTTTGGGCAAGCCCTGGTTAAAGGGAAGCCATAAATAGCAGCTTGATTCTAAGCTGGGTGGGCCACCTATGCGGACCCCCCTTTGATGAATGCGTTGTATCCATGCTGTCCCATTATGGGACCCATCTTGTTGACGTCCAGCAGCATTGCTGCCTGGATTGTTTTGGGACAGATCTTGGTGGAGGGAAAGCACAAATATTATCTTGATTCAAAACGAGTGGACTGGCAGGCCACACGACGTGGCCCACCATGATTTATTTATTTATCACCACCGTCCAGATTTCTGGACGGTGGGCTGCACTGTGGGCATGGTGTTTTATCAACACCGTCCATTTGTGGTCCCAACAGCATGTAGCTGACTGTAATTGACGTCAACAAATGTTGTGGGCCCCATCATGCTGTATATGCCTGAAATCCAGACCATCCACCATTTTCAGACAGTGCTGGATGTGGACCCACTTGATGGACGTGTGTATACACACCATCCATCTACCGAACAGATTCAAATCTTTGGTGGAAAACCACCTTGATGCACATGTTTTATCCACGGCCGTTCATCCATTTTGCTGGTGGGTCCTACACGTGTGAACCCACCTGTCACGTGGGACCCACACGTGTATGTGATTTATCCAACCAACTGTCCAGGTGGGTTGCACTGTGATGTACTGTCCACACCGTCCAATCCACTGGACGTTTATTGCTGGACCTTATTTCCTTGAAAGAAAATATTTATATATTTATACAGATAAAATAATACAAATATGATAATAATATATATATTTTTATATGTGATATATGATGGTGGCCCACCCACGTGGTACCCACCTGATGATAGCAGATTGGCTGGTGTGTTTCAACACCAGCTATGTAGCTGCTGGAGACGTCAGCATGTGGGTCCCCTTTTTTTGTATGTACTACACCCACTGTCCACGTGGACGGTAGGGCCTGCATGTGATGTGTGTGGGGTCCACACCATCTAGATGGATAAGATGGTGGGACCCATACAATATGTGTGTATTCGTCCACCCACCTTTCTGCGTATATAATAATAATACTAATAATAATAAATATAAAATATTATTATATATAAGTGGTGGGCCACGTGCATGTGGGACCCACCTTCCTCCACCGTCCAGTCATGAGGCGTGCTGTGTGGGGCCACCTGGACCGTGCAAAGAGGGGGCCACCGAGACGTACTCAACCATCCATCCGTTGGCAGCCGTTGTGGCACCAACGTGATGTATATGTTTTATATACAAACCGTCCTTCCATTTGGAGGTGTGGGCCCACCCCACGTGTGGCACGTGTGGGGGTGGGACCCACCTTGGTGAATGTATTGTATATCCATTACGTCCATCTGACTTGGATGGTGGAATGGATTCCACGGTAATGCACGTGCTTATGCACAGTCTATCCATTTTAATTGACATGGGCCCACCCCACATGTGCTGCACGTGTGGGATGGGACCCACCTTGATGATGTGTTGAATATCCGCTCCGTCCATCGCAGGTGGGACCCACCTTGATGTATATGCTCTATATCCATCCGTCCATCTGAACGAATGGCATGAGGCCACCATAATGTATTGTTATATCCAATTTTCCGTCCACTTGAGGACGTGAACCCCACTTGAATGTATATGGTTCTCCAGCCATCCAGGGTGGTGTGGGAACCCGCCGTGATGTATGTATTCACCACGCCACCCATTGGCATGTGGGGCGCACCATGATGAATATGTTTCAACCACACTTTTCATCTGTTTTGCTAAATCACAGGTTGCCTCATTTGGCTCACTTAATATATATGAGGCCTACCTGTCGTATGAGGCCCATGTGATGGGGCTCACCTGTTTTGTACTTGAGGCTCATATGCGGGGTCCACCTATTGTGTATTTAAAGCCCACTTGATATGTATGAGGCCCATTAGTGTGGCCCATTGGTGAAAGGCCCGTTGTGATATGTATTGGGCCCATTTGATGCATATGAGACCCGTGTGTAGGGCCCACATGTTATGTATGTGAGGCCCATGAGCAGGGTCCACCTGTGGTGTATATATGCCCATTGATGCCACCCACTTATTGTATTTGAGGCCCATGGGTTGCGGCCCATTATATGTTTGGCTCTATGTGAGCCATTCCTTGGGGGTGATGTTGGTTAAATGTCCAAATTGATGGGCAATGATGGTTGAATGTCCGCATTGTGACCTTCCATTAGACCTTGTTATGCCCATTCTTACCGATTTACAGATTTGATTATCGATCGATCTGATTGTCGTGATCGATTTGCCAACTCTGATTATCGATCGATCCCAATTGTCGTGACCGATTTGCCGATTTGATTATCGATCGATCCGATTGTCGTGACTGATTTGCCAACTTTTATTATCGATCGATCCTGATTGTCATGACCGATTTGCCGACTCTGATTATCGATCGATCCCGATTATCGTGACCGATTTGCCGATTTGATTATCGATCGATCCGATTGTCGTGACCGATTTGCCGACTTTTATTATTGATCGATCCCGATTGTCATGACCGATTTGCCGACTCTGATTATCAATCGATCCCGATTGTCGTGACCGATTTGCCTATTTGATTATCGATCGATTCAATTGTCGTAACCGATTTGCCGACTTTGATTATCAATCGATCCCAATTGTCATGACCGATTTGCCGACTCTGATTATTGATCGATCCCGATTGTCGTGACCGATTTGCCGATTTGATTATTGATCGATCCGATTGTCGTGACCGATTTGCCGACTTTAATTATCGATCGATCCCGAATGTCATGACCGATTTGCCGACTCTGATTATCGATCGATCCCGATTGTCATGACCGATTTGCCGATTTTGATTATCAATCGATCCCGATTATCGTGATCGACTTTGCCAATTCTGATTATCGATCGATTTCGATTGTCGTGACTGATTGTCGATTGACATGACCGATTTGTCGATTCTGATTATCGATCGACCCCGATTGTTGTGATTGATTGCCGATTAACATGACTGATTTGCCGATTCTGATTTTCGATCGACCCCGATTGTTGTAACCGACTGCCGATTGACGTGACCGATTTGCCAATTCCGATTATCGATCAATTCCGATTTATCGAGGCCAATTGTATAGGCCGATTCTGATTGCCGAGGTCGAGTATCGAGGCCGGTTTCGAGTGTCGAACCTGATTGTTAAGGCTGATTTCGATTGCCAAGGCCTATTGTTGATGCCTACATAATGCATATGCGACCCATAGTTGAGGCCCATTGTGATGTATTTGAGGCCCATGGGCAAGGCCCATTGTGATGTATTCGTGGCATATGGGCAAGGCCCATTGTAATGTATTCGAGCTCCGTGGGCGTGGCCCATTGTGATACGTTCGAGGCCCTTGTATGGAGCTCGATGTGATGTATGTGAGGCCCATGAGTGAGGCCCATAAGTGATGTGTATTGGGCCATTGTCTGGGACCATGGGCCCATTATATGTTTGGCTCTATGTGAGCTATTCCTTAGGGGCAATGTTGGTTAAATGTCCACATTGTCGAAGCCGATTGTTGAGGCTGATTATTGATACTGATTATGAGTATGTGACAGCATAGCATCATCATACATGCCCATACGCATCATCTGCATGTTTGTTATGAGATGTGGTTGACTATTGCATATGTCATTGGACAGATTGTTATGAGACTCCCTGATAGGCGGGGGTTATCTCACATGAATGCACGGTATGCGTAGGATTGATGCATGACTGTATTGTATGACTCATGCATCTTGCATTGTGTGCCCTAGCGACATTAGGGCCGTAGCCTGCACAGGCATATCGTGGATGGTCAGATGGGACACCGAAAATATTTGGTTCTAACATACAAGAGCCACAGATGTCCCTGGGTGAAAATCCCTAAACCTCCGAGGCCAGGAGACGCCCCAACGTCAAGATCGAGTGGATACATGAGCGCCCGAGTGCCAAATACCAGGAGGCCGCGTCTCCCACTGTGTCATGGTTGGTTGGGAGGGGGTGTGGCCTTACCCACCAGAGGGTAGGGGGCATTACTAGGCTGAGTTTGACCAGCTTGTGAATGGGTCCACTATCGACGTGCCGGATAGGTATTAGCAGACTATTGGCTAGGCAGATAGTGAGGTTTCTTACGCTCACTTAGACTGTGCTGCTGGGAGAGAGACGGTGCCGTTTGGAGTGCACTAAACCCCGGTGATGATCCCAGAGATGAATTATACTGATATGTGGATTTAGTGAGCAGGAGTTGCATACTCATTCATGCATTCATTCATTCACTATCCACTCGGGTTGGTGGTGCGTAACTATTTGTTACGTGTGCCTTCGCAATGGCCAGGATTTCGGTTGGGACGCGCGACTAACCTGAGATCAGGAGTTTACCACTTGAGTCTGACTATCCAAATTTAGGTATGGGACTGGTTTGGATAGAAGTCTCTTGTGATGGACCCCATAGCCTGTGATACTATGTACTACCATCCCGATTTCACACTTCAGCATGTCATTCCATTCGCACCGCATATTGCATTACATCCGCGGCATACGACATCTTGGGTTACTGTGCTTTTGCATTTACATGGTCTAGATATGGCTGACGTATTTGTAAACACATAAGGAATTATATATTACATTGCATTCTCGGCATTTGATATTTAGCTCTTTATGACTCCTCGTTTGAATAGCTGTTATATATTGCGTATTCTGATATTGATTGGCTCATGGACTTGTCCGTATTTTCGCTTACTCTATTATCGCATGATTTATGATCTTGTTAGTATTTCTATTTACTCTGATAATTCCTGCTCTTGTCAGTATTTCTACTTACTCAAATAATTCATAATCCTGCTAGTATCTCTGCTTATTCCGATATTGTACGATTTACGGATTACCAGTATTTCCAGTTTGTATAATAATGGCATTGTATTGAATACTTGGCACTTATCTTGTGCGCACACTTACACCACCCTCTAAGCTTTCTATAAGCTTATGCACGATAGATGCGTGTAGGTGATGTTATGTTGCAGCAGAGTTGAGCTTGAAGCATGCATCGATCTTCTGGAGCTTGGTTTTTATTTATGTATTTCCTTCCAGCATTGTACTCAACTGATTATATTAGTAGATATGTGATGATGATGTTGCCTTTGTGAATTGGGTAATCTTGTGGTTATGCTTATTGCGAGTTAAACGAAGATAAAAAAATAAAAAATAAAAAAATCCTTCTTGTAAGATCCCAGGATCGGAATCTGGCGTATGGACGCTGGAGCCGAGAATGGGGTACTACGGAGGCTGTCGGCACCGAATTCGGCGATCGGGATTCATGTGAATCCGATTTTCGAGTTTGGGGCGTGACATAAAACCATCGTTGCTGTCTCAAATACAATGAGATTTTGAAGGTGCAGTCTAGGTGTTTGTGAAAATGCTGCAACGACGAATTCGGCTGAATCTTGGCTTGAGCTTGGCTCGAATTGGCCTAAGCTACTGACCGAACCGAACTGAGCTGGCCATTCAAGCTCGAGAACCGATCCAAGCTAAGCTTGAGCTGAGGTCAGCTAGTGGCCGAGCCAAGTCGAGCTGAGGCCAGCTCGACTTGATGTACACCCCTAGTTATCACCATGGCGTGGTGCAGATATTTAATGAGTTGACCACGTGGGCCTCACAATTCTTGAGTTTCACTACTTTTTAATGAAAACAATTAAATAAGAGTATTTTTGTAATTTCATCTCCCAAAAAGCACCTCCACATAACTTGTACTTTGGAAGCATTATTTAGTAAAATATAAATTTGTCATAAAGTTTTCAATAAAACCTCCCAAATTTACACATGGCATACATTAACCCAATGGATGAACAACTCTCACAACACACATGAACATTATTTGTTGAAAATTCATTCTCATTTGACAAGCAATTTCATCATTTATAAATTTTTTTTAAAAAAATGTTGCATGCTTATTGTTAGAAAATTTAACTGAAAGTAGCTTAATGAAACTTACCTTATTTTCAAAATACGATCAATCAAACAACTCTATTATCATATACATGAACATTATTTGTTGAAAAGGCATTGTCGACATTGGAAGGGCAATTTCATCATTTTGTAAGAAATTGCCCCTCAGCTCGATGTACCTACCGTTAGAAGAATCTAACAAAAGGTAGCTTAATGAAACTTACTTATTTTAATAAGGTAGTTTAATAAGAACATTTCACAAAAATGTACTAAAGTGTAAATTTCACAAAAGTTAGGTAGTGTGTTATAAAGATTCCCTTATTTTAACCATTCACATTAGATTACACGATGCATGGGTTTCCAATTTTGGCAAGCCATCGTTTCAGTGATCCAGACCATTGATATGTCGGATAATATTGCAGATAGAAAATGCTACTGAACTTTTTCTATGTGGATTTTCTGGGATCCGTGGGGCCCACCATGATGTATGTGTTTCATTCATTCTGTTCATCCATTTATACAGATCATTTTAGGGCTTGATCCCAAAAATGAGAGGGATATAAATATACGGCGGACCACACCACAGGAAAACAATAATGATTGGATATCCACCATTAAAATTCTCCAAAGGCCCAATGTACTTTTTATTTGACATACAATCTATTGATTAGGTCATACATACACAGATGAAGGGAAAAAACAAAGATCAGATTGATCCAAAAATTTTATGGCCCCCAAAAAGTTTCTAATGGTCGACTTCATTCAACACTGTTTCCTGTAGTGTGGTCCACTTGAGATTGGGATATATCTCATTTTTTTATCAGATAACATAAAATGATCTAAAAAAACAGATGGACGGCATGGATGAAACACACACATCATGGTGGGGCCCACAGAGCACCAACCACGTGCCATTGGCTGGTGGCAGGGGGAGTAGCCAATCCGTTTCCATTGGCGGTGGTCTTGGGCTTCCCTGACGTGGCTACCACTGTCGGGATGCGAATACCTTGTGAAACACTTCCGCAGTTCCTGCACACATAACCTAAGTGGGGCCTTACCATGATGCTTTTTGAGAAATCCACTCCATCCATCCGTTTTTACAGATCATTTTCAGGCATTATTGTAAAAATGAAACATATACAATGTCACACCCCGAAATTCAAGTACCCGAATAAGGTCTTCGGGACCCGAATCCCAAGGTTTATGAGTTATAATATAACGATATTTATTACAATCCACGTGATTTAATAAATATTCAACGTCATCTAAAAGAAAGTATAGCTGAAATGTTTATTAAATTCAACTCTCTTGATAGTTTTCCCTTTTTACATCGAAATTTAAAAATAAATTAAAACTAAACCTAATTTTCTAGAAAATAAAACTAATAATAGAGGCCCGATTGCTCGTAGTATTACAGCTTTGCACCTGTACATTTTTTTATAGTAGGGTGAATATAACAGTCCATTAGGGTCATTTCTTCCTCAAAATTTAATATGTTCAGATAAAATCAAAATTTTATAACAATGGAGGAAAATATAATACAGATAATGAATTTAAGTAACAGAATTGTGAAAATACGATGCATGTGGTATTTTCCATGAATACTCATAACATTTATATCATTTCTTACAACACCATACCCAAGTGGATGGTCACATTGCATTAACGCCCACGCACTGGTATCTCATGGTGATGGACCCATTTATATGTTAGCTAGTCAAACTACTGCTCCAGTTGTACCTCTGACGTATGTCCACGCACACAATTGTACTTATATACCGTACACAAAGGAGACTCCAAAGGATCCAGTGGGTTCTAGAGCATTTCACTCAAGGGACACAATTTTCCTACTTGCTTGCTTTAGGGTCTCTCACCCAAGGGACACGATTGCACTACTTGCTAGCTTTAGGGTCTTTCACCCAAGGGACACGATCACCCTACTTGCTGATACAACTATATATTTTTCTCACAATTAAATAATCAATATAGAAGCATAAATAACATGAACAATTCTAAAATTAACAAAAATAAATAGATAATAATTTAATAAATCAAATTTCTATACTATAATGCAGGTTCTATACGAGGTGCATAAATTCGATGTTATTAAAATTTAGTTTCTGAGATTATTGATTTCTGTAATAGTACTGGAAAATTTACAAGAACTCTTAAAAATGCTGAAATACCAATTTTTGTCTCAAAATTTGAATTTTGAATTTATTTACTTATTTACAATGTAAATAATTTATTTTATTTGAAATTTAAATTCTTATTTATTAATTTATAAAAGTTTAGTTGTACCTTATATTTAAATTATTATTATTAATATTATTATTTTATTTTTATAACTTAAACTAGAGTTTAAATTAGAATAATAGTTAAAAGTTTGAATTAATATCATATTAAATTTTGACTTAATTAATTTAAGAAATAATACAAGTCAGAGTTCATAATACTCACCAAATAATTAAAATTTTGAATTATAATTAATTATTTTTAAAACCTTCAAAGTCACCTTAAATTTATATTTACATTAATTTAATTCACAACAACAATAATAATAATAATAATTTTTAATTCCCAATTAGTATAATTAATATTAATTCTCAAACTCTAAAAAAATTTAAAATTTTCATTTAACTGCTTGTTAACAATTTAATTTTAACCACTTTACTTTAAATTAAATTAAGAAATCATTTTAATATTTGAAAATTCACTTGATCTAGATTAATTTAATTAAATTAATTATTACTTATGAAATTCAATACATATCTTAAACAAGGCTTAAAATTTACAATTTAATTTAAGTTATTAATTATATTTTTTTCTAAAAATAATTTTGAGTTAAATTTAACAATTATGATATAAAATAATAAAATCTATCTACATATACTATATTACATCTGACTTAAAAATTCATGACTTAATCTGAACATATTCTATTTTTAATAATTTACCTTTATATAAATGAATTTTAAAATTTAGGAATAACTCATTTTAATTTTAATATTAACAAATATTTTTTATATATAGAATTTCTAAATTAAAATATAAACTTAGATAAATTGTTATTTTATTCTGTAAATTTATTTTATTTATTTACATATAAATATATATATATATATATATATATATATATATATAATTTATTTCAACATTAAATATCATAAATATATAAAATAGAAATTCATAAATGAGTAAGATTTCCTACACAATAATCAACTGACAATAATATTCCTATCAAAATTTTGAAATAAATAAGCATAATAATTAACTGAAAATGATAAACCTTAAGGTATGATCACTTACCTTAAAAGTCTGATGATCCAGCCCCGCTTTAATCTCTCTCTTTTGATCTACTGAGCTCTCTCTCCCTCTATCTATTTTGATTTGATTGTTTCCTTCATTTTTTTCTCTCTTTTTTATTTATTTATATAAATGGGTGCATAATGGAATGGAAGAGAGGGATTGTGAGACAATTTCATTTAGTGGGAGGGTTTGGCGCCGATTACCGTACGAAAAGGAAGGAAGAATGGAGAAAGTGGTTTAGTCGGTATGCGGAAGATATAATTTTTATTTTTATTTTATTATTATTTTTTAAGATATGGTGGGTCCCACTAACGATAATATAAATCTACTCCATCCATCATCTCGGCCTGACCAAGAGAAGATATAAGGCCAAAAATGAGGCTGATCCAAAACTCAAGTGGGCCATACGTAAGCAGACAGTGAAGTTAGTTCTCACAAAAAATGGGTTGTTACATTCTACCCCCCTTAACAAAAATTTTGTACCCGAAATTTAACATACCTATCATATGAAGAGATGAGGGTACTTCTCTCGGATTTCATCCTCTTACTCCCATGAAGCTTCGTCCTCGCCATGATGCTCCCACTGAACCTTCATGAGTAGTACTGATCTTATTCGAAGTACTTGCTCCTTCCTGTCGAGGATGCGAATCGGTTACTCTATGTATGAAACTCCTCCCGGATTTCCAGCAGCTCCCAGTCAATGATATGTGATGCGTTTCTCTCGTACTTCCGAAACATAGATACATGAAATAAGTCGTGAACGCCAAAAAGCTGAGGAGGTAAGGCTAGTCTGTAGGCTACGAGATCTACTCTTTGCAAGATCTTGGTCCAATGTAGCGTGGTGCCAATTTTCCTTTCTTCCTAAATCGCATAACTCCTTTCATCAGGGATACCTTTAAGAACACATGGTCTCCTATGGCGAACTCCAAATTCTTTCGGTGATTGTCGGCGTAGCTCTTCTAGCGACTCTGAGCAGTACGTAAACGTTCTTTAATGATAGCAATCTTCTCATATGTCTCTTGCACTAATTCTGGTCCTAACAATGTTCTTTCACTCACTTCGGTCAAACAACTTGGTGATCTGCAGGGTCTTCCATATAAAGCTTCGAATGGCGCCATGTCAATACTGGACTGGAAACTATTGTTATAGGCGAATTCTACTAAATAGAAGTGGTCATCCCAATTTCCCTTAAAGTCAAGAATGCAGCTGCGAAGCATGTTCTAACGCCCTGGAAATCGGGGGTTGTGCATACGCTCGACTCCCGAGTTCTCGGGGTCACTTCTAACCGGTTTTCATGAATATGTGATTAATCCAGTCTAAATGCGCATTCTGAAATTTCCTGGAACATGAAACACAACCACACAAGTCTATTAAAATGAAAGAAAATCAACTATACCTATATATACATGTCCAAAAGAATATAAACGGGCATACAAGGTGACGCCCAACAAAATCACAAAAAGAATGGCATGTCCAAAAAGAATAAAACTGAGCCGCTGCTTGGCGATAATCTACTAATCCGACGGGGTCCCGCTCATCAACTGGAAGTAAGGGAACTCGTCCTCCTCCTCGAGACTCGCATCACCAGGTTACACATAATCTGTACCTCTTGCATCTACGAGCGGGTCTGGTTGGTGTTTTAAAACACCATCACAGAGTGGGAGTGAGTGATCAACTCAGTGGGTGTTATTAGTCTCAAGTTATCACAGGCATCAATTATAATATGATCTTAATGAAAAGATGAAAAGCAGTCAATCATAAACACCTAACTAGGTGCATGTATGCAGGATGATATGATGCATGCCCTCGCCACAACGCTCCCTCGAGCGACTCCATCTAACGATCGCAAATGACAACACTCCCTCAGTGCGACCTCGACTGCCGAGTCGCCACCCTAACTAGTACGATGCAATGCGATCATGTTAGTCGAGTTATTAGTTAGGTCCATTCATCCAGCAGATTGGGGAATCTGGTACACCCCACGTATCAACGCCCTAATCTGGTTGCGAGGTCAAGACCCCCTAATGCGTGAGGCCGAGACCCTGCGATCCGTGATCCCGTTGGGTTCCTCATCCCCGACTTCAAGCACATGAGGAGTGCCGAGAGAAAGGGGTCGTGTGCGGTCATTACGGGGAGGCGCGGTACCCCAGCATAAGCTGGAACAGTGTCTCATTCCACCATGCTCGGCTTACGAGGCTGTGGACCAATTTCAAGTGGGTTATTGATGGGCTACACGGTTGTAGAGTATTCCAGGTTCCTTACATGTGTGAGCAAACAGGGTTAACAATCAAGGTTGGTCAGACAGTAGGCTAGACCGCACGAGTCAGGCGAGCATGAGGCGAGTGACATTAGACACGAGGGACCCATGTAGTCGAACTACAGCCACCCGAACACACCCGCCCAAACCCATGAGTCCAACCATAGCGTAGTCCTACCGATGGGACTACCGTCTTTCCTCAAGTTCCTGACCAACCCAAGAGGGTGAGGGAACCCATAACATGTCAACTATCCAAGTAATCAACAAGCATAATAATATCATATTCCCAGACATCTTAACCATACAAAAATGGATATTCTCGCAAGCAAGCGAACATTCTCAAGATCAAAGTGAATGTGATAGTGTAGGTTTGTGAGGAAGTTAAACACTTCCTCCATCTTGAGAAATCATATGTACAAGGGAAATAAATCATACATCCTATGAAGCAACAACACATGAGGAAAATCAAATAAGGCATGAACATGTAATCATCCATACACCAAATCATGTGAGAGGCAAGAACAATCATCATAAGAGTCAAACCAACAATTCCTAAGGTTTCTCTAGATTCTCCGAATATGACATCCAAGCAATCAAAATTATTAATCTTGTACTAAAATTGGTGCTAGGCTACCTAAGAACAATAGTCCGCACTTATGGATCGTTGAAGTCTTGGAAAACGACCTAGAAACGCCGAACCCGGTGTCGATCAGCCGGAATTCTAAGACATTTCACTTGCATATTAGAATCTCATGCAAAACATCTCTTACACAAGAGTTTCAAGAAAAAAAGGGTGAGGGTTTACCTATGCAAGCAACGGAAGCGGTTCTTGGTTGTGGTGGAGGGTTTGTTGAGGAAGAGGTGAGGAGTTACAAGAAGCGGACTCCCTTGGGCCCCACTTTGATCTTTGGCCCACTTTCACTCTCTTCACACTCTTTCTTCTCTCTTTACTCTCTTTGCTTCCTCCTTCCCCTTTTTTTTTCTCTCCTCTCTCCCTTTGTTCCACTTAGGGTAAATTCGTATGGAGAGAGGGGTTGCCCAAATAGGGCCTTTAAATAATGCCAGGTTTGGTATAAATGGCCCTAAGGGATGGGTTTTTACCATACTAGCCCTAGGGGATGTTTTTCTACCATTTTGGGGCTATTACAGGGCGTAGGAATCGACACCCACCGTTGGATAATTGACCCTAGCGATGATCTACATGTAGACACGAACGGCCTGTCATTTGGATGCGTCGATCGATGGGTAGGATCAGAATTCAGTTCAACGGTCACCGACTATCGATCAGGGCCGCGGCTATACGGATATGAGCAGAGAAATACCCTCACTCCACGTGTGAAGTTTGGTCGTAAACCGACGGTCCAAAATTCTCAACTTTGCATAAGAGTGGACGACTTAATTCACTTAAGTTCCAACTCCTTCCTTTAGGGTATTTGACTTCTCATGCACTCATCCTTTGGCTTAAGTTGATTGGTTTTGGACAGTACCCTGGTTCGACTCCCGCGATGGGTGTCAAGCCTAGTAAGATGGACATTATTCTATAGTTTTGGAACTAGTGGCCTACCAACGAGCGGTCTAGAGTTTGTTTGGAGAATCGGGGCAGTCCTGGTGGCCCTCTGGCCATGAAACTTATATAATAGGTGCTCCATGGCCCGATGAAGGGCCATGCAAAATTTGAGGACGATCGGATATGGGGTTTGGTCGCACGGGTCCGATTCGTGATCAACGGTCACCGTGCCATGATCAGGACCCAGATTTTGTGAACGGGCGTAGACAAATACATTAGACCTTTATTGTAAATTTGGAAGAAATCTGATGGCTGAAATGATTGAAATCCTAATTTTATTTACCAGTGTCAGATTCTAATTCTGACATTGGTAGGTTGCATTTGGCAAGTGCCGTTGGGACGGCCTGAATAGTTTATTTCTAGGTGTCCACTGGGTCCATGGTCCGCGATGGACCATAAGCCCAGTAAGATCTATATTTTTTCAAATTTTTAGATTTTTTTGACCTTCCTCGGCTGCTGCACGGCCTATGCAAGCTGTCGCTGAGTACAAACCGATCATCTGACTTGATGGCCTGCACATAGTCTGATCATGACCAGACTGGACCACTCGTGTATAAGCTAATGTTGAGTGCTAACGGTCAGTAAGTGATAATATAAGTTAATTAAAAAAAATTTCAAGGATTTTTGAAAATTCAAAACAGTGAAAATTTAGGATGTTACACATATCTTCGAGGATTTAATTTACCCGCTCCGTTTGTCCGTCAGTCTGCGGATGAAAAGTCGTGCTGTAGTTTAGTGTTATTCCCAATGCCTTTTAAAGACTCTTCCAAAAGAGTGATGTAAACCTGAGGTCTCGATCGGATACTATGGACACAGGAATGCCGTAAAGTCTAATGATCTCCTTGATATACCGTTTACTTAACTCGTCTATGGATGAAGAAATAGGTATAGGAAGAAAGTGTGCTGACTTTGTTAGCCTACCCACGATCACCCATATCGCATCATGATGACACCTTGTTTTCGATAGTTCGATAATAAAATCCATCAATATGTGCTCCCACTTCCACTCTGTGACCTGTAACGGTTATAAAAGTCTCGACGGCTTCTGATGCTCCGCTTTAACCTACTGACAAGTAAGACACCTTGCAACGTAGTTGGTTATCTCCCTTTTCATATTACTTCATCAATATTGACGTTGTACATTACGGTACATCTTGGTTCCTCCTAGGTGAATGGTGAATTTTGTACGGTGCGCCTCATTTAAGACTTCTTGCTTCAATTTAGATGTCTGGAACACATAACCTCCCTTGAAATCTCACCCCACCATTAGAGCCCACTCCCCACTCTGAGTTGTCCTTTCCCGTTTCTTCTGTTATTTTCTCTTGTAGCCTTGCATCATTCTTCTGCGCTTCTATTATTCGTCGCACCTAGAAAAAAAAATCATGAATAACTACATCTTAATATAAAAATTAAAAGGCTAATTTAAATGGATAATTAAGAAATTACTAACCAGAGTGGGTTGCACCACTAAATTACTGATATAAGCTCGAGGTTCATCGATACGAAGTCTAACTTTAAAATCTTTAACTACATCAAGCATCTCCCATTCTTTAATCATTAAACTCGCCACCAGCTTGCGCGTCTTCCTGCTTAACGCGTCGGCTACGACATTCGCCTTACCTGGATGATAGCAGATGTTGAAATGATAATCCTTCAAGAATTCCATCCATCTCCTCTGCCGCATATTTAGGTCCTTTTGATCAAAAAGATACTTTAAACTCTTGTGATCCGAGTACAATTCAAATTGCTCAGTATAAAGATAATGCCTCCAAATTTTTAAGGTAAACACTACAGCTGCAAGCTCTAAGTCGTGAGTGGGATAATTCTGCTCATGAGGTTTCAACTGCCTTGACGCGAATGTTATTGCTTTACCACTTTGCATCAGTACGTATCCCAACCCTTGATAAGATGCATCAGATATACCAGAAATCTTTCCCCTTCTGCTGGTAAAGAAAGTACTGGGGCTTCTATTAATCGCTTCTTCAATTTAGATAAAGCCTGCTCACAATTTTCATTCCATTTAAAAGAAGTGCCCTTCTTGGTCAAGTTAGTCAACGGCCTTGCTATCTTAGAGAATCCCTCAATGAACCTTTTATAATAACCAGTTAATCCGAGAAAACTGGGCACTTCTGTCACATTGGTAGGCCACTCCCAATCTAACACTGCTTCGACTTTCGATGGATCTACCGACATTCCTTTTTTCGATACCACGTGCTCCAAAAACTTTATTTCATTCTTCCAAAAGTCACATTTTGAAGCTTTGGCATACAACTGATTATCCTTTAGAGTTTGAAGAGCTATTCGAAAGTGTTTAGCATGATCCTCTTGCGTCTTGGGGTAAATTAAAATATCATATATGAACACTATCATGAATCGACTTAAATACGGTTTGAAGACCCTGTTCATGAGGTTTGGAGCATTCGTTAATCCGAAGGGCATCACTAGAAATTCATAATGGTGGTACCAAGTCCTAAAGGCAGTCTTGGGTACATCTTTATCTCTAATCTTCAACTGATGATATCCAGACCGTAGGTCTATCTTTGAAAAATATTTAGCTCCCTTCAACTGATCGAATAAATCATTTATCCTCGGCAGCGGGTACTTGTTCTTAATAGTCACCTTATTAAGTCGACGGTAATCGATACATAGACTCAATGACCCATTCTTCTTTCTTACAAATAATACTGGTGCACCCCACAGCGATATACTACCCCTAATGAAGTCTTGGTCTTGGAGCTGCTGAAGTTGCTCCCTTAATTCTCTCAATTCAATAGGTGTCATACGGTATGGTGTTGTAGAGATTGACGTAGTCTCAGGTACCAGATTGATTGTGAAATCAACATCTCTCTTTGTCGGTAATCTAGGGATATCTTGAAATACTTCTGAAAATTCATTAACAATCAAAATTTGTTCTACTCCTTGAGGTTCAACTTCCGAGATGGTTGAGAAACTAATCGGTGCTCCCTTCATTCGTGTCCCATGGAATTGTAACGGTGCTCGCCCATCGATATTTAATATGATTATCTTCCTAAAACAATCAATTTTTGCCCAATATAAAGATAACCAATCCATCTCCAATATAATATCATATTCTTGCATCGGCATAACTATAAGATTAACTGGTAAATTTACGTTCTCGATCATGATCGGATGGGATTTACAAATCTGACTTAGGTCCACTGAATTCGAGGCTGATTCCGATTCCAATTGTCGAGGCCGATTATCAAAGCCGATTCCGATTCTGATTGTCGAGGCCGATTATCGAGGTCGTTTTCGATTGTCGATATCGATTCCAATTTCGATTGTCGAAGCAAATTGTCGAGGCCGATTCAGATTGTCGAAGTCGATTGTTGAGGCCGTTTCCGATTATCGATACCAATTCCGATTCTGATTGTTGAAGCCGATTATCGAGGCCGATTCCGATTGTACGTCGAGGCCAACTGTATAGGCCGATTTCAATTGTCGAGGCCGAGTATTGACGTCGATTCTAATTGTCAAGGCCGATTGTATGGGCTGATTCCGATTGTCGAGGCCGTGTTGAGGCCAATTTCGAGTGTCAATTTCGATTGTTGAGGCCGATTTCAATTGCCGAGGTCGATTGTCAAGACCTGTATAATGTATATGCGGCCCGTATTTGAGGCCCATTGTGATGTGTATTCAGCCCGTGTTTAAGGCCCAATGTGATGTATATGAAGCCTATGTGATGAGGCCCATTGTGATGCACTTGAGGGTTAGGCGATGGAGCCTATTGTGATATGTGTTAGGCCCATCGTGATGTGTATTAAGCTCTTGAGTAAGGCCCATGGTATTGTATATCAGGCCCTTTGTGAGGCTATGGGTGCACTATATGTTTGACCCCTATGTGGGCCACCCCTTGGGGGTAATGTTGATTAAATGTCCACATTGTCAAAGTCGAATGTCGATGTCGATTATTGAGGCCGGTTATTGATACCGATTATGAGTATGTGACAACATAGCATCATAATACATGTCCATACGCATCATCTGCATGTTTGTTATGATATATGATCGACCATTGCATATGCTATAAGGCAGGTTGTTCATGGGGCTCCCTGATAAGTGGAGTTGCCCCACATGAGCACACGACATGCACAGGATTGATGCATGATTAGACTATGTGACTCATGTATCTCACATTTGTCTGATATGACCACCATACGCCCTAGCGACATAAGGGTCGTAGCCTCCACATGTATTTCGTAGATGGCTAGATGGGACACCGGAAATTTGTTCTATATGAAGTGCTATAGATATCCCTGGGTGAAAGACCTTAAACCCTCTTAGTTCCAAAGGCTGCTCCAACATCTAGACCGAGTGGATGTATGAGTGCATGTGGGCCATATACTATTAGACCGCGTCTCCCACTGTGTCGTGTTCTGTTGAAAGAGGGTACAACCTTACCTGCCCAAGAGGAGGGGGCAATACTAGGTTGAGTCTAATCAACTCGAGGAATGGGTCCGTTATTGACGAGCCAGGCCCGATATTGGCAGGTGGATAATGAGGTCTCTTCCACTCACCTTGTTGCACGTGATGAGATGACAATCTGGTTTGGAGTGTAATGACCTCGGTGATTTCTCAGGGAGGAACGGTACTGATATGTGGTCTTATTGAGTAGGACTTGCATACTCATGCATTCATTTTATTCACTATCTACTCGGGCTGATGGTGCGCAACTAATTGTTGTGTACCTTCGCATGGCCAGAATTTCGATTGGGCGCGCGACTAACCTGAGATCAGGAGTTTAGCACATTGAGTCTAACTATCTAAATTTAGGTATGCGACTGGTTTGGATAAAAGTCCTTTGTGGTAGACCCTGTAGCCTGAGATACTATGTACTATCATCCCGACTTCACATTCCAGCTTAGTCATTTCATTAGCATCGCATATTGCATTGCATCCTTAGCACATAGTATTTGGCTTACTGTCTCCGCATTGATCTACATTACTTCTTCAGTATATGATAATGGTTTATTATATTTTGCATCGCATAGTCTGGATAAGGCTGATAGTATTTATGGGCCTATTAGCATATTTTTCGCATTATTCTGATATTGTATGACTTATGGGCTTGTCAGTATTTACGCTTACTCTAATTACTTTGATAATGCTTACTTGGCACTTACCTTATGCACACACTCTCACCACCCACTAAGCTTTCTACAAGCTTATGCATGATAGATGCGTACAGGTGGTGTTAGGTTGCAGTAGCGTTGGTCTTGGAGCATGCAGCGGACCTCTGGAGCTTTGATTTTTTGATATATGTATTTTCCTTTCTGCATTGTATTCAAATGATTATTTTAGTGGATATGTGATGATGATGTTGCCTTTGTGATTTGGGTAAACTTGTAGTTATGCTTCTTACGAGATAAATGTACATTAGAAAATTCTCCTTATAGGATTCCAGGATCGGAATCTGGCATATGGGCGCTGGGAGCCGAGAATGGGGGTACTACGGAAGCTATCGGCACCGAATTCAGCGATCGGAATTCCTGTGAGTCCGATCTCCGGGTTTGGGGTGTGATACCAGGCCTACCAGATTTTGGCCCAACAAGTGGCCCAAACTGTCCTGGAATCCATCCATAAACAAGACCTGAACCGGGCCTAGTCTGCTAGGTCCAAAAACAAGCCCAAAGTTGGGCTGGGTTGGTCGTCCCAGGCCCAAAAATGGACAGCCCAACTGGGGCTTCAATGGACCTGGGCTTTGCACAGGCCCAATGTGCTTGATTTTGGCCTGGACTTGGGTCGATTTCAGCCGGTTTCTGGGACTGATTTCGGCCTAGTTTCAGGGCCGATTTCAGCCCAGCAACAAGCCCTTGTGAGGGAAGTTTTTCAGTCCCATATCCACGGCCTACCCGGGGCATTTTACCCACCGTTTTCGACTAAGAATTTCGGCCCATCTGAAGGCCATTTTCAGCTTAACTCATGGCCTAGCTGAGGCCTGTTTTTAGCTCAAATCCAGGCCCTGCTGAGGGACGTTTTCAGCTCCATTCATGACCCAGTTGAAGGCCATTTTTAGTGCACTGCACGGCCCAAATGAAGGCTCGTTTTCAGCCCTCTACACGGCCTGATGAAGGCCCGTCTTCAGCCCCTTTGCAAAGCCTGATGGAGGCCTGTTTTTAGCCCATTCCTGGCCCACTAAGGGACTGTTTTCAGTCCATTTTTCACAGCCTAAATGAGGCCTTCTTCAGCCCAGTTGCAAGGCCTTTCTGGAAGCCATTTTTGGCCCGACCGAGGGACGTTTGCAGCCCACCCTTCTAGATTGATCTCAGCCCAGAACATGGGCTGGTTTCGGCCCACTATCTAGCTCATGCATGGCCTGATGAAGGCCTATATCTCGGCTCTATTCCTGGCCTGATCTTGGCCATGTTTGTGGTCCACAGTACAGGTGTAGGGCGTGGCCCACTGAGCTTGAACTCAGGTGCGGCTCACCCTGTTACATGGTGTGGCCCACTTAGTCGTTCGACTCAGTCATGGACTGCTGAGTTGGGAGAGACAATGGGTTTCCGAGTTGCACCTAATGGTAGAGTGCATCCAACGGCCCAGATTGATCTCCAGCTTGGAGAGTTTGTCAGGGGGCCCTCACTGACCTGACTCAACCCAATACAGGTGGGTTGACTCATTGCAGTGAGTCACGCAGCCACACCCAACTCTCACTCGCACGCTCTCTCCCTCCCTTCTTTCCTTCTCTCCCCCTTTCCTCCTCTCTCTCTCTCTCTCTCTCTCTCTCTCTCTCTCTCTCTCTCTCTCTCTCTCTCTCTCTCTCTCTCTCTCTCTCTCTCTCTCTCTCTCAGCTTTGGTGTGAATCCGAAGAGCAACAGTAGCTCCTTTTATAAGCATGAGAGAGAGCCATCCAACAGTTGGGAAGAAAACAACGTTTGCAACGGCCGTTATCGAAGATCCGTTATGCATGGGGTCCATCTGACCCTGGGGATGGATTTCTGTTGCAATGGCCCACCAGAAAAGTACATTTTTAGCCCTAGTGAGGCCCATTTTATGATCATCCAACGGATGGGTTAACGGAGAAGATGAAGTGGCCATCAATGGCAAATCACCATCTACGGTATTTCAACATGATCTGGTTCGTTTGAGCAGACCAGATGGGACTGCTGATCACTGCAGGGCCCACTTTTTGGGCCATTCAGGTGAGTTTTGGAATATCTCACGAGATATTTCAATACTCGCCGTTTTCTCGTGAGATGAGGTGTTTCTCTTCATCTCGTACCGCCCTACAGGGAGGGACTGAGATTGCTCCACGTGGCCCAGGGAACGGCCAAAACTGCTCGAGCTCCCATTTCCCGAAAGGAAAAAATCCCTTTTTGCTTTTCTTGTTGCAGATGGCTGCCCAGCCGTTTTCAGCAACGGGAGGGCGTGTTCTCTAATGGGCCAGTGGATGGCTGGGATTTCCCGGCCAAACTGATCTTGGATCGCTCGTGTGGCCACACGTTTGCCTACCATCAGATGATCTTGGCCATAAACATCGTTTTGGCTGATCCCGAATCGGCGTCCCGATGCATGGGTCCAGTCAGGCTATAAGATTTTGGTCGGTCGGGCCCCACAAACCCGATGGACGGTCCAGATCAGTCAAGTAGTGGCCGAGGTGGCCCGCCTAGAAAACTGACGTCTGTCTGTTTAAAAATGGCGTTGGCGGGAGAAATTCTTGATTTTTCTTTAAAGGTCGGGTCAGCGCTGGTCAAACCAGCAGCCATAGGGAGTATTCAGTGCACTCGCACTTCGTGTGGGGTCCACCGTGATATTGGTGATAAATCCACTCCGTCCATTCACCTTGTAAGCCCCACTCAAGGGTCCTGGCCCAGTTTGGGTCTGATCTAAGGCCTAGGTGGGCCGTATCACACGTTCCAGGTCCTTTTACAGCCAATACAGCTCAATCCAACGGCTGGATCGGCTTGATACTTTGTTTCAACAGTTAAATGGGAATTTGAGAGGTAGTGAGTGCCTGGTTGGCTATTTACTAGCCCTCGAAGGTCGATCTCTAGTGCATTGTTCCATTTCTTTACGGCTAGCTGATTTGAAAACTGTTTTAACTTGAGGTTTTTGGTTAATCTTACCCTCACGACTGTTGGAGGCTCCAACTCAGCTCTTAGGATCCCTGATGGACGACTTCAATGATGACTAGAAGCCCCATATTGCTGCATTCGTTGAATTTAGGTTATTCATTAGACGAGTTTTGAAATCCCATTGTTACGGGTTCAAATGGTAACACACGCGTATAAGAAGTGCGGGGTGCTACATGCATGCCTGAATTCATGTCTTGTATTTCTGTTTTCAGATGCCAAGCGATTGATTGGAAGGAGATTCAGTGATGCCTCTGTCCAGAGTGACATTAATCACTGGCCCTTCAAGGTCATTCCCATACCTAGTGACAAGGCTATGATGGTCGTCCAACACAAGGGTGAGGATAAGCAGTTTGCCGCTGAGGAGATCTCCTCTATGGTCCTTATAAAGATGCGAGAGATTGCGGAGGCCTATCTTTGCTGGTGTCATTGCAGGCCTCAATGTCATGCGTATCATCAATGAGCCCACTGCTGCTGCCATTGCCTACGGTCTTGACAAGAAAGCCACCAGTTCTGGTAAGAAGAATGTCCTCATCTTTGACCTTGGTGGTGGCACCTTTGATGTCTTCCTGCCGCAACTTCTAGCCCCATTTCTCTATTGCTGTAGAAGTTAAAAAATCCACAGATAGGTGTTTGATTTTTTTTTCCTTCCTTTGTTTCTAGGGTTAGTGTTTTATATGTTTTCTTTTTTTGAAGGATGGAATCCATGTACCAGAGATGATTACATGGATGAAGAATGGTTTAGATGCTCAAATAAACCCCACTCAAATCTGCCTACCCTTCCCTTTTTTCTTTGCTTTACAGGTATGCTTAGATTAATGCAATAGAGAGTAAATCCCTTGTTGACGATATGAAATGGCTCACATATTGGGTTTTGTACTCCCTGATAACCTTCTTCGAGCTTACATTCGTAGATGTCATTGAATTGTAAATTTAGATACTCAAGAATCTGTAGTATTCTAGAATGGTTTGGAAATTTCCTCTTTTTTCGGTCTTGCAAATGTAATTTTTTCCCTTTTGAATTAGAGATAGGATATTGAATTTCTGGTTTTTACTGTTTTTTTATTCTCGAATAATGCAACATGGTGTCAGAATGTGTTTTTGGTTTTTTTTTTTGTTCTTAGTAAAACAGAGTATGTTAATGCATCTTGGGGAACTGTGAGTAACTACCCTGAAGTAAAAAAACAAAAAAAACAGGGCACTTTTGTCATTTTTTAATGGATACTTATAGCACATAAATCACAGAAATAGCTCCAATATCGGCCATGTGATCTTTCAAAACCAATCAAGTCCATTTCACTAAATTGAAATGGAAAGGAGTTCATGACGTCCACATGTAATAAGACATGGAATGGGACTACTTTTCATCACCCAGGTTGTGTTTGGACGTAAGATGAATTGGATTTTGAACATCCATATAATTGCAGTGGAATTGGACATACAGTTCAATATATATACTAAGAAATGCAATCGTGGTTTGATTATTTCAACTTTATAAGGCTAGTTACTGTAGTCAACTGTATGGTGCATAGTTAAGATTGCTTGTGAAATTAGAAGCATAGCATTGTTATCATTAGTTTTACATCCCACATCTTGGTTTTCATATCCCTTGAGACAGAGTTTAAATGGCACTTTAATTTTCTAGCATGCATTGTTATCATTATCCATTCACTTTCTTTTATGCCTGAACCATACAGAGTCTATTATTTATTTCTTAGTGAAATTGTATTGGCAATCCTACTTGCAGGCAAACATACCACTGCAGCACGCATTTGCAAAATCTGGTCCAGTCATCAGGCAGGCCCTACCGTATGCGTCCCTGACTCAAAAAATCAGGTCAGTCTGCTCACCCATGGGTAACACATGACAGAACAGTAGATGGTTAAAATATTTTGACAAATGGTCTTCATTGGATTCAACATACAGGCACGGGCTACTTGACTAGTGACCGAGCCTGATTTTGGGCCAGGGAAGATACTGCAGGGCTCACCTGATGACAAAGCAGGATTTCACATACATTTGCTTGCAAATAGCTTTTGTATTTTATTTTATTTCCCATTCTGACCTCTCAGCCATGGATTCGTCCTCTGATTTTCTATTATGTCGATCAATTACTCCATATCTGAAATTGGAAAAACTCTCAGGGGGTTGTATTGAGACTGGGATTCATATATGGGAAACAAAGAGTAGATGGCTTTGAGATCCCGCTCAACTTGATAGGAGAACCATTGGAGAGGTTCCTGAGTGGAGAGGAAAATTTTACGAGGTGACAATATTCAGGTATTTCTGCACCAATGTTACGAAATAAGTGTGAATGATTGTGTGCTGCACTAGATATGGTAGCTCTACTGCCAGGTTTATGTTATCTTTGACCTATGTTATTAGCTTCTGGTTGTTAGCAATGCATTTGGTATTTTGCAGATTGACACGAAGGATATTCTCTTCACATGCGGCGGTGCTTTTATTGACTTAGAAAAGACAATCTCAGAAAGGTATACGGTTAAAATGAGAAAGCCAACTAATGTGCTTGTGCTAATTGCCTTGCGTTGGTGGTTCATTTATGGAATTTTAAACCTGTTTTTGTCCATGCCCAGGCATCAAGATTCTTCTATAGGGTTTGGAGCCCCGGTACGTGCAAACATGAGTGCTGGTGGTCTAACAAATGCTGCTGTGACATCATCTCTACTAGAATCAGTGAGTTCAAAGCAGTTGCATTTCATCGCTTCTTGCTGCAAGGTTTGTGGCTTTTTTTTTAATTATTTTTTTAGTTCTATTTTCTTTTTATCATTTGTTTGGTATGTATGGCTTTCACACTTCACTGACTTTCTTTTGATGATTGATTGTTGTGGTGTTTACACCATTACTTGTTATTGGATTCTTGATTATTTCTTTCATAAAATTGACACTACCACCTTCCCTAGTACATTGCAATTGTATTCTCTGTAAGTGTAGAGAGAGAGAGAGAGAGAGAGAGAGAGAGAGAGAGAGAGAGAGAGCCATGGGACCAGGTGGGCTCCATCTAACAGTGTCGAGTGTGTACATATTTCTCTAGTGTATTTGTGTATCAACATAAGAAAGACGTATTACTATATTTTTTCTTCTCAGACTAGTTTTTTACTTCCATTAGTGTGTTTTCTGTAAGGATGCTCTTCTTTCCCAATTATCCAACATATGGCATGTCAGCTATTAGATCCAAACTGTTTATTTAGTGGGCCCTAACTCTAGATGCCTCTCTGTAGCAGGATTTTCCTGCCTGTGGCAAGCAGAGGACTAGGCCTTGGACAGATGCATCATGTTTCTGCAATTTGAATAGGTATCAGCTGAGCATCCAACAGATGTGCTTTCATACCAATTTACAACATTTGAACATGACCCCATGGGGCCCAATAGGCAGGATATTGTGGAAAGCTCTTTTAAAGGCAATGTTGTTGTGCATTTGGGCTGAAAGGGACTCACATATTTTTGGTGACAGAAATGCATGTCGTTCTTTTTTTTCGTGCATGTGAATGATATAAAGCATCATAATTCAAGGTCCTTGTAATCTGGATCTGATGAATTAATAATTGGGATTGTGTGATTTGTGGCATTGCTGTGATTCTGTTTTTTTTTTTTTTGGTTTAAAATCGTTACTAAAAGAGGTATTCTGGAAATTGAATATTTGCGACGGCTTTCAACCGTCCCTATTTTTTTGGAATTTGGAACGGTTTTAAACCGTCCCTAATTTTTTGCGACGCCTTCACGAGCCCTGGTTTAAAACCGTTCCTAAATGGTTTAGGAACGGTTTTAAACCGTTTCTAAAGAGGGATTTTGGTCTTCTTTCCCTTGGGCCAGATGACACGAAATTGGTCTTCCTCCTGCCTGTCCACCCTTT
The DNA here is from genome assembly GCF_029962835.1 of Magnolia sinica. Classification (NCBI taxonomy): domain Eukaryota; kingdom Viridiplantae; phylum Streptophyta; class Magnoliopsida; order Magnoliales; family Magnoliaceae; genus Magnolia; species Magnolia sinica. Next base: position 85,615,817 of record NC_080582.1, read on the forward strand.
TCTGAGTTTTTACTAACACCTTTACTAAGGACACGGACGTAAACACGAAAGTAGGGTTTCTATTTCTCAGAGGATCAAACAGTTGGGGTTTCTTGTTGATCGATTTATCGATTCATAATACGGAGAAATGTATAGTGGGGATGACAACGATCCATTGGTCGATGAGATGGAGGAGATCACGTAGGAAGATGCGTGGGCTGTCATTAGTGCCTACTTTGAAGATAAAGGCCTCGTTAGGCAGCAGCTCGACCCCTTTGACGAATTCATACAGAACACACGATGCAGGAGATTGTTGATGAGTCCGCTGATATCGAGATCCGTCACGAATCGCAGCACAACCCTGGCCGCCAATCGGATTTCCTTGAGGTTCGGTCTTTCCAGCTCCACTCCCTTTTCTTTTGTTTTCTTTCAAGAGCTTGTTTGGCGCGTGGATTTGAATTCCCGTGGAATTGTGTAGATTTGAATTCAGAGCTTTGAGGTGGGACTTCCAAAATAGCTCTTTTGGAGGATTTGGATCCCTCTCAAATCCAATTCCTTCGGATTCCTAGCTACCAAATGCCCCAAAATCAGCTAATCCCCAAAAATCCTTCTGATTCCATGCTGCCAAATGACCCCTAAAATTTAGGTTCTCTTTAATCAAGTGTTTGAACTACTGCTATACCAGATTTTATTTCAGTCCGCTGAATCTGTATTGCATTCGGAATCTTGTGTTGATTCCGTTCCTGATGGAGCAGACAATACTAAATGACATATCTTTTCATCGATTGAGGAAAGATGATCCACGTCCTTCATTGATTTGGATACAGATCGCTTCTCTATAGATAAATCCTATTAGCATGCATTAAGCTTGTCAAAAACACTTTTTTTTTTTTTTGAGAATTCCATTTGGTGGGGAGTTTCAGTTGTCAGGCTGGATTCACTTGTTGAATTTCATTTTTTTCCCCTGGTTAGGATGTTGTAGATGTCAGTTGTAATATTGGTGCTTGACATCACTGCTATTCACTTTCAAACCAATTGAGCGATTCTATGAAAAAAAATTATTGCAAGAGCCTTTTGCAGGGAGTCCCTGCGCTGGGAACCCAGGTGGGGCCCACTGTGATGTTTGTGAGAAATCCTCTCCTTCCATCCATTTTGTGAGTTCATTTCAGGACATGATGCGAAAAATGAACTGTATCCAAAGCTCAAGTGGGCTGTACTAAAGGAAAACGTGGTTAAGGAAATTCCTACCGTTGAAACCTATTTGGGTTCGACAATGATGTTTACATGCCATCCATACCATTAATAACTTCATTCCTACTGGGATGAGCTGAAATCACAAATATTAGTATGATTCAAAACTTCTATGGCCCACGAATATTTCAACTGTGAACATTCAGTTATCACGTTTTCAGCCCACTTAGCTTTGGATACAGTTCATTTTTGACATCATGTCCTAAAATGAACTCGCAAAACGGATGGACAGGGAGGATTTCTCACAAACATCACAGTGGGCCCCACCTGGGTTCCCAGCGTAGGAATTTGCTGAGAAAAAACTTTTGCAGGAAATCCTTGTCTGTGAAATAAACAAGGTAGTGATTCAATGGATCCTATGGGAAGGGCGGAAATTGTCACCGGCGTACTAAAGATCCTGGCCATTCATCAATCATGGTACAATGTGAATTATACCAAAATAAACGTTAGTCTGCTGATCAAGGAGAGCCTATTGCGAACCGACAAACACTGTGGGGTCCATATGGGATGTATATGTCTTATCCACGCCGTCCATCCATTTTCCCATACCATTTTAATCATAATCTCAAAATTGAAGCGTATCCAAAACTCAAGTGGACCACACTAGAGGAAATCTTCTTAGAGCCACTGAAGTTTTGGATCATGCTAGCATTTGTGTTTTTCCTTCATCCATGTCTCTGTGACCTTATCAATAGGTTAGATTACATATAAACATCACTGCGGGCCCTAGCCCTAGGAAACATCACTGTGAGCCTTGGGAAGGTTTCAACGGTGGAAATCATCATCCTCGCGATTTCCTGTGGTGTGATACACTTGAGCATTGGACATTCTTCGATTTTGGGCTCATCCTAAAATAAGTTGTTAAAACGTATGAACGGCGTGGATGAGACATATACATCACTTGTGGGCCCCACAGAGTTTACTCAGTATGCTAAAGCATACAAAGTTATTAATAAGGGATACGCTCTCCTGATCAGGAGCACTTAGGAAGAATCCACTGCCCAAATTGTACGTACATCTGTGGCCCATTTATAAGTGCACCAAACTGATTTTTTATACATGTCACGTTCACGGTGTGAAATACCTAATGGATGGTCCGGATCTCTAACAGGGTTGCCATCTGACGTAGAGACCAGCCCTCGCATGGAGCAGTCATGCGGGTTTTCATCGCAGCTGCCTGTCCCAATTGCCTTCACCCTCGACTGTATAAACCCCCCTCCCATCGCCACATTCACTTTTGCTATCTATCAGGCCAGAAACACACGAAATTCATCTCTCTCGCCTCTCCACCCTCATCAAGGCTTGTATGGGTGCCTGTAAGTTCTTTTAAGTTGTAAGTTACTTATAGATGAAAGTTACTTACAAATAATCTGTTTTGATGTAAGTTATAAGTCACTCACAAGTAAGTTTTTTCTGTTTGGATAACCTGTAAGTTACTTACAGATATAAAGCTGTATATTCACACTGAGCAAAGCTTAAATTAGAGAATTGTTATAAAATGTTATAATTATATAAAAAAGACATGGGATCAATTATGTTATTTTGTTAAGCTCATTAAGATGAATATTTGAGATAATTCTTAAGCTAAACCAATCGTCAAGTGGGTAATAAAAGTGTGCTTATGAGTTCAGAATATCTATAATATAGAGTAATAATTTAATTTAAGCATTGGAAAGAGACTTAAAAACATTAATAGAAAATCTAATAACTGTATAAATTACATTTAAAACTTTTTACTTGGAAATTCATCCCTTCTAACCATTTATTTATTTGAATAGAACTTACATGATTAAGGAATGTAGATGCAAAATGCAGTATTTTCGTAAGAAATGTGTAAGCCCAATATATCATGTCAGTATAAATGATTGTCATATTTTCAAACTTGTCCCACAGTCTTCCTACTGTTTTAGTTTTGGAGGAAACATATTCATCCATTGGTCCTCATCAGATTTGGAACAACTTAATTTTTGGGACCACGTCCTGAAATTCCCCGCTAGCTAAACCGATGGGTGGATTGAATATATCACACATCATTAAGGCGGGCCCACGGCAGGGGTAACACCCACTCTGACTAGGTAATAAGTTGCTGATATGCTTTTATTATACTAACTAAATTTAGTGCACCCACCGTAAATGTTTATGGTTTATCCAATCCGCGCATCCATTTTTTCATGGAAATGTATATGTTGAGTCATAAATTTAAGCGTATCCAGAGCTTTAGTAGACCATACCACAAGAAATAGTAGAAATACTAATTTTGATAGTTGAAACCTTTACAGTGCTCATAGTGATCTTTATTTGTCATCCACCGTGTTCATACAAAAATATAAGCTTGGTCCATAACTTCCGTGGCCCCTTAGAAATTTTCAACGGTATACACTCAATTCACACTATTTCCTGCGGTGTGGTCCACTTGATCTTTGGATATAGTTAATTTTTGGGATCAGGCCTTGAAATTAACTATTAAAATGGATGGACAGTGGGATCAAATACATATATCATGTTGGATCCCAGAGTTTACTCATTACTTGGTACGCAATCCCTTCCCGCGAAATACTCATCTTCAAACCAGTTGGCAACAGCTCTCTTAAGAACTTTTTGAGAACTCATCGTATGTGATTTGAGTCCAAAATCTGAACGGTCCACATGATGCAGAAACCCATGAAACCTCCATGACCCAACTTTTACTTTGATCAAAAACATTAGTGGGCCATGAAAAAAGAAAACAGTTTCCTCCCTTGATTTGTATTTCTCTCTGTTATGACCCAGTAGAGTTTTAAGTCAGGGGGAAAATTAAGCCCTGATAGCTTCATGAGATTCTGCATCACATGGACGGTTCGGATTAGAGTACCATGACACGTGTGAAAAAGTGAGCACGTGCGCAGGTGCGTAGGTGAGCTTACCTTATAGAGTAACGTCCTAAACGACTCCCGTTTTGAAAAGAGAAAAACAAGGGTACATTACGATGAAACCCTACCGTTTTAGGAGGAGACGAGACGGAAGGCGGTAATTTGCAGAGAGATTGCAGGGAGGGAGAGAGAGAGATTGCAGAGAGGGACGAAACCTTCAATCTCCTTTTTATAGAAGCTTATCAATGGTGGTTGTTGGTTTGGTAAATGAAGCTCTGATGCGGTAATAGTGTTGTAGCGTGTGGATTGGCTGCACTGCTGCAAGGCTTGCTGGAGTTCCTTCAATGGCTAGTGCTTCTTCTTCATTGTCTGGAGCTTCATGGCTGTAATGGTGGTTGGTGGGTTGGTGCGTTTCTCCCTCTTCCCCCATCCCCCTGCAGTTTTTTGGTAGATTTGCCTGTAAGTGACTTACAGGTGATTTTTCTCCCCCAAACACCACCTGTAAGTCACTTCCCACTTACCCAACTTACAGGCATCCAAACAGGCTCGGAGGTTTATCCTAACACACGCACCTTTACAGAGGACACAAGAACGCAAACACGAAAGTAGGGTTTCTATTTCTCTCACAGGATCAAACAGCTAGGGTTTCTTCTTTATCGATTTATCGATCCATAATACGAAGAAATGTACGGAGGAGGGGATGACGACGATCCGATGGTCGATGAGATGGAGGAGATCACGCAGGAAGATGCGTGGGCTGTCATCAGCGCCTACTTTGAAGATAAAGGCCTCGTTCGCCAGCAGCTCGACTCCTTTGACGAATTCATACAGAACACGATGCAGGAGATTGTTGATGAGTCCGCCGATATCGAGATCCGTCCCGAATCCCAGCACAACCCTGGCCGCCAGTCGGATTTTGTTGAGGTTCGGTCGTTACAGCTCCGCCTCTTTTTCTTTTGTTTTCCTTGAAGAGCCTGTTTGGCAGCATGGATTTGAATTCCTGTGGAATGGTGTGGATTTCAAATCAGAGCTTTGAGGTGGGACTTCAAAAAGAGCTCTTTTGGAGGATTTGGATTCCTCTTAAATCCAAATCCCTCTGATTCCTAGCTACCAAATGCCCAAAAATCAGCAAATCCCCCAAAATCCTTCCGATTCCATGCTGCTAAATGACCCCTAAAATTTGTGTTTTCTCTTCAATCTAGTGTTTGAACTGCTGCTATCCCAGATTTTATTTCAGTCCACTGAATCTGTATTGCATTGGGAATCCTGTGCTGATTCCGTTCCTGATGGAGCAGACAGTACTAATTGACAAATCTTTTCATTGATTGAGGAAAGATGAGCCTCGGCCTTCATTGATTTGGATACAGATCGCTTCTCGATTGATAAATCCTATTAGCATGCATTAAGCTTGTCAAAAAGACTTTTTTTTTTCCTGAGAATTCCATTTGGTGGGGAGTTTCAGTTGTCAGGCTGGGTTCACTTGTTGAATTTCATTTTTTTCCCCTGGTTAGGCTATTGTCAGATGTCAGTTGTAATGTTGGTGCTTGACATCACAGCTATTCACTTTCAAACCAATTGAGCGCTTCTATGAAAAAAATTCTATATGCCATGAGGCGCAAGTGTTAGACGCTGTCCATTTACACGTGTAAGTACATGTTTTCTGTGTGCACAATTTGCCTGCCTTTGTTGATGCTGGTGTAACTTGAAGTGGACAGCTGCCACAAATGTATCATTTCATTTCAATCTGAATCTGATCAGATCAAGTGCTTGAATACTTTTTTCCCTTAAAATTTATGTTTTGTCTTCAATCCAAAGCTTGAACTGCTGCTATCCCAGATTGTATTTCAGTCTACTGAATCCATATTGCGTTGGGAATCCTGTGCACTTTCGGGATTCTGTTCCAGATGGAGCAAATGCCAAATGGTACTAATTGAGAAATCTTTGTCTGTCTACACCCTCGAGTACCTGTTTTCTGTGTACACAATTGGCTTGTCTTTGTTGATGCTGGTATACTGGACATTGTCACAAATGTATCATTTCATTTCAATCTGAATCCGATCAGTGTTCTCTTCCATCCCAAATCTAGGATGCAAGATCCTCTGTTCTGTCATTTTTGAACATTTTCTTTTTATGGGTTTGTTGTGTACAATGTTTTCTTATGGTTACTAGATCTGAACACCTTCATCAGCTCTTAAGGTTTTGGAGGTCCTCTTTTGCTGCTAACATTGTTAATATCTATGTAAATGTATTTGATTCGATGCAGACAATCTACAAGATCAGCTTTGGCCAAATATACCTGAGCAAACCTATGATGACGGAGTCAGATGGAGAAACTGCAACTTTGTTCCCGAAGGCTGCAAGGCTGAGGAACCTGACTTACTCTGCACCATTGTATGTGGATGTCACAAAACGTGTCATAAAGAAAGGGCATGACTGTGAAGAAGTCACAGAGACACAGGATTTCACCAAAGTTTTCATTGGGAAGGTAAAATTTGTGCTATGAACTAAGGATTCAACCCAGAGCATGAATCTTGGTTGGCTATATGCTTATTGTTTCCTTTATTATACTGGTATTATGTTTCAGGTTCCTATAATGCTGCGGTCTAGTTATTGTACGTTGTACCAGAACTCAGAAAAAGATCTAACAGAACTTGGGGAATGTCCATATGACCAAGGCGGATACTTTATTATCAATGGGAGTGAGAAGGTTCTTATTGCCCAAGAAAAGATGAGCACCAATCATGTCTACGTGTTTAAGAAAAGGCAGCCTAACAAATATGCCTATGTTGCTGAGGTCCGGTCCATGGCAGACTCCCAGAACAGGCCGCCCAGCAGCATGTTTGTTCGCATGCTTTCTCGGGCTAGCGCGAAAGGGGTTAGTTTTCTTAATATGTAGAGCCGTCCCTTCTCTATACAGTATAGATACTGTGACTGATTCCGTCTTGTGCCTAACCATGCCAGTGCTAAAGTTTGGCATTCCTTGTGGTCTGCAGGGCTCTTCAGGGCAGTATATTCGGGCTACTCTTCCTTATATTCGGACAGAAATCCCAATAATTATTGTGTTTCGAGCATTAGGGTTTGTTGCTGACAAGGATATATTAGAGCATATATGCTATGACTTTTCTGACACTCAGATGATGGAATTACTGCGGCCATCCTTGGAAGAAGCATTTGTTATTCAAAACCAACAGGTATTATGTTTTGTATTTATTATTATTATTTTTTTAAGAACTGCTGAAGAAAATTGGGTTGTCATTTCTGGTTATGTTTCTTGATTTTGGAGTTCCTACATGTATACTATAGGACAGAGGCACTCAAATAACTAAATAAGGAAGAAAAGGTAGGTAGAGGTGGAACGTTCTGGCCTCTCTTTGCCATTGACACATTGGAATATGTATGCTTGTCAAATTTAAGACACATTAACAGTTGAGAGGAATATCTTCTACAAGACTGAATTATCAACTTATTACTGTATTGTAATTAGATTTTCTGTGGAATTTGCAAAATTGCAAGAATTGGAGTTTTTTTTTTTTGGCAGCCAACTTAGTTTTAGGGTTCGTATTGTTAAATTTTTTCGAAAGAGTGACTTTTTACACCCCCCCCCCCCCAAATGTGCTTACATGTATATGCAATCCAAGCCATACAGACCTTTCATCTGGCTTGGATGAAAGGTCAGTAAAAAAAATCATGCTGTTTTGCAACTCAGGTGGGCCCCTTGAAAATCAAGGCTGGCATCACCTCATGCTTTCCTGTGTCTCACCTGATTTCTGGGCCCTAGGGGTTTCATGAAGTGATGCGTCTAGGGCCTGTTTGGTGCGTGGTATTGGGTCGGATTAGGTAGTATGGAATTGCATTTTGCTCTCATGCAAATTCCATCAAATGTTTGGAAACAACAGAAAGGATTGGATTAATCCCAGTATCATCTCATCCAGAGCCAACAATAGTTACTTGTGGATTTCAAAATCCACTACATATATAGGCCCCACGTTGATACATTTGTTTTATCCATGCCGTTCATCTATACGTGCCCTTCACACATGATATTCAAGTTGCATATGTGTACAGGCGATCTGCATAGTTGTGAAATGCGGTCTGTGGATTACAATTCCATGGTCCACCAAACACAGGCTTCACTTCATACAGTGTACTTCCGAGGGGAAGAATTTGATCCCAAACTTGGGATTGGATGGTCAAAACACCATGGTATTTCTAGATATGTAATCATTGTGCAATAATGGTGTTAATTCCATCTTATGCAATTCCTTACCATTTAATCCTGTGGTCCAAACAGGCCCTAGTGGATGGATTGGATGTCATGCACAAATATCATGGGATAAGTGTTCACAGGCAAGGTGTTCCAAAATGGTAACGGTAGCTATAACGGCCACCACCATTACCGTTATGATATGGGCCACGTCCTTTTTTTTTTTTTTTTGTAAAAACTCTTACAGGACTGTTATGTGGCCTTTACGGCTTGTTGTTTCTGTAACAGCCATTTCGACCCCGTAATGCGTAATGGTTATGAACGTTACCATTACATAACGGTCGTTATGTAACCGATTTTGAACACCCTGCTCTCACAGGGTTCTCATGAGAACTAGATCCTAGGAGAAAATGTCTTTTTGGTGCACGTAAGATTGTCTCTATAGTCCACACACACACACACACACACACACACCGTGGAAAATGCTTGCGGCGGCCTAGTTACCAGGGTCACTTTCTCTAACACGGTGCTTAATGTGCATGAAATCCACCCTTCCATTATGTACATCACCCTTATTTGTCCTTTATTCCCAAAATCAGGCCAATTCAATATTCATGCAGGTCATCGCATAAAATTATACCTAAAACCCTTTAAATTCACGTGGTATGGTCCACCTGACTTTTGGAATATTTTGATTTCTTTGGACAATTATTTCATCCTGATGAGGCCCATCCAATGAATGGATTGGATGGCATATAAACACCATGGTTGGCCCTACACGAAACCATTGGTAGGCATCCGATCCCAACTTTTTCATAACTAGCAGCCTGCTTGAGTTCGAGACAGTCATGATTTTTGTTTCCAAGGTGAACTTGCAAAGAAGGGGAAGCGGCTGCAACCATTGTTTTGGGTGGGAAAAATCGGGACTGTCCCTTGCCAGTTGGGCAGAAAAAAATAAATTTTAGAATAGGCCTGGCTCAACAGGCCTGGCCCAAAGAGTTCATAATCCAGGTTGAAGCCAACCCAGGCCCGGCCTGTTGATAGTCCTACTTGCCAAATGACTATATTTTGTAAATGACAATTTTGCCCTAAGTTAAAGATTAAATTCCTTTCCTATCCCCTAATAATCGAAGCTCCGGATGCATCCAAGCAGAAATTGTGAGGGAAAAAATGTCCAAGGCTCACCGCATTATAGATTGTAGAGATGATGATTATTTATATATATAAAAGAAAACAGAGATGTATACAACCCTGAGATTGCCCAGTACAAGTTTAGATAATTTTGCAATGCATTGTGTTAGGATTTACTCATCGTTGTTATTAACTTTCTTGGTGATGGCAAAGTATCTCAACTAACATGGGCCTTACATCTGCACTTCTATCTTTAGGTTGCGCTGGACTACATTGGGAAGCGAGGACAAACTGTTGGTGTGACAAAGGAAAAGAGAATCAAGTATTACATTGCTCCTTTTTTGGTAGCATAGATATCAAATACTTGCTCAAAACTTCAAATAGACTATTTCATCGTTAGTAGTTTTGCTTTGGCTGCTTCATTTTTACTGTGTGCTTATTTGTATGTCTTCCAGCACCATCACAGGAATCACTTGTTATTGTTTCCTTTGCAGGTATGCCAGAGAAATTCTTCAAAAGGAAATGCTGCCTCATGTTGGTGTTGGGGATTTTTGTGAAACAAAGAAGGCTTACTATTTTGGGTAAGTTCTGCTCTCTCTGGTGTTTACATTATTGTAGTTGCTGATGTACATTTGACATCATGCTGCACTCTCTGCTAGATATATCATTCATCGACTTCTGCTATGTGCACTTGGCCGAAGGCCAGAGGATGACAGAGATCATTATGGCAATAAAAGGCTGGATCTTGCTGGTCCTTTGCTTGGAGGCTTGTTCAGAATGGTTTGTTATCGTCAGGCTTGGAGGAATCAGTATGAAGTTTTGATGATTCATATTTGATCACAACAATGATTGTTCCTTATCTGAATGCAGCTTTTCAGAAAGTTGACCAGGGATGTGAGAGGATATGTCCAGAAGGTTCCATTTCTTTTCCATAACTTGGTTTCATGTTGTTACTTTTGTGTAGTGTGGTTCTCATAGGTCATTCATTTCTGTCCATGAACAGTGTGTTGATAATGGAAAAGATGTTAACTTGCAATTTGCAATCAAAGCTAAGACGATAACTAGTGGCCTTAAGTACTCCCTTGCCACTGGAAATTGGGGACAAGCAAATGCAGCTGGTACAAGAGCTGGAGTTTCACAGGTCTATTATTTGCTCATTACTCCATGCCATTCTCTCTTTCAGTTTGCCATTTGTTTTTTTTTTATTTTTTTTTATTTTTAATTTTTTAATGTTTATTAGTTATTTACATATGAATTACTCCAAACATAAGCACATGATAAGTTGCACCTTACATCGTGCAGGTGTTGAATCGCTTGACGTTCGCATCTACTTTGTCTCACTTGCGAAGGTTAAACTCTCCCATAGGGCGTGAAGGTAAAAAGCTTCTTGGTACTTTCTAATATTTGTTTTGATGGTGTTGCAACTCAAATGATAACAGCCCCTCCTCTTTATGTAACCAGGAAAATTGGCAAAACCCCGGCAGTTGCACAACTCCCACTGGGGAATGATGTGTCCCGCAGAAACTCCAGAAGGACAGGTAATTATCCCATGTGATCCTTTTTCCTTTCTTGCTAGATGACTAGCTGTAGTACTGTTGGGTCTCTACTTTCTATAAAATAGGTAAGCAGGAGTTATTATTGTGAAATTTGGCATTTATGGATCCTTTCTGAATGTTGTTATAGGCCTGTGGTCTGGTGAAGAATCTAGCATTGATGGTGTACATAACAGTGGGATCAGCGGCAAATCCTATTTTGGAATTTTTAGAAGAGTGGAGCACTGAGAACTTTGAGGTATTTCTTCTGAAGTCAGCCCAAGTATGCGTCGAACTGTATGTATTTCTTTCTTACACTTCAATTCTCGTATGTTTCTTTTTGTTTTTTGTAGGAAATATCTCCTGCCGTTATTCCTCATGCAACCAAAATTTTTGTCAATGGTTGCTGGGTTGGCATTCATCGTAATCCTGAGCTTTTGGTGAAGACTTTGAGACAGCTTAGGCGGCAGGTCTGTGTTCAGAAATTTCAGAAATCAAATCTTTTCTACGATAATGAGTCTATCCACATCAGGGCGTGATATGGTTTCTTGTTTGCTTAACCTACCATGTTAAAGACTCAAAGGTCTCCTTTTGTCTTTATTAGAAATAATAATTTTATTATTGGGAGCTTAAAAAGGCAAAATTACATCAAACCAAAGGAAACTAACTAATTACCAGTAGACATGGAAGTGTGACTATGTCCCATTCACCACCTACATGACTATTTATTTATCCTTGAGGCAATATGGTGAATCTCATAAACAGCTTCCACAGTGATCGTCGCCTCTCTGGGCTCAACAATCACATTCAAAGAATCCTGTTTGGCTGTTGCTGAACCTGAGAGCTTTTAGGCAAGGAGGCGAAGTCCTCTCAAGGCGAAAATCATTGCCTTCACAAACTGGCCCTGGAATGAGATAGCAAAAGCTATCCTATTTTGTTATGCTCTCCAGTTGACAATTAAGCTCATTTTGTTATTTTGTGATGATTGATTGATTCCTGCGATTTGGGTGTGTTATTTTGTTCGAAAGCTGCATTCCTTTCTGTATAAGTTGAACATGTAATATTTATATTGGTTGACCTGTTCCCCTGCCAAGCATCGTCATCTCACACCTTCCCAGTTCCGATATTATTTCTACTCAAAGCATATTTTCTTGAAATGCTGTTTATTGGCATATGCTCCTGAGATTTCATCCCAGGATTGGGGTCAGGGGTTAATGATGATCTGGCATATGCAGGCTGTGAACCTGCTACATCTAAACGTGCTTGTAAAATTTTTGTTAATATGTTATTTATTCTTAGATGAGTTTACTTTTTCTCACCATATTTAACTATTCAATTGCACAAGGCACAACATTTGGTTGAGCTTTTTTATCTTGGGCACCATGCACATTGCTAGTTACCTGTGCTTTCGTGTATGGGATGTGGAATAATGATTAGGTGATCTGAACCATACATTGATGATAGGTCCTGCACTAGATGGGCAAGGAACCAAATATAACAAATTAGACAAACCTAACTTTCTGATGCCTACCTATTTCTGGTTTGATGTAGACCGTTGCTGATATTCCTTTCAATCATCCATTTGTAGGCCAACTGGTTGTTCAGTTAAGAATGGGTCAGTAAATTTTTTTTTTCAGCACACGACAAATGGTTCAGTGCGGAAAGGATTAAGGTTCCATTTTGAGACTAAAACTTTGACCACAGCATACAAAGTTAGAGTTACAACAAGAAATGTGCATACGTGTAGTTTGAATTTTTTTATTAACCAATAAGTGGGTAAAAAGAGTTGAGAGATGTACATGATTACAGCTAGTGTTCGAAATATCGGTATCGCATTACGTATCACACCCTTGGGATATGGATACGTATCGGTTATCGCATGGGATATATTGGTTGTATCGTGTTACGTGTAATGTGTCGCTATTGTTGGAAACACGGGGAAACATTGGAAATTGGTCGATTTTTTCAATGAAATTTCACTGATTGTTAAAAAAGACATCAATACGCAATTACAAATTAAAACAGTACAAAAATCAAGTGCGCATAATAGGTTTTCTTTATATGAGGTCCTAATCTATGGCGTTGTCTAATTGAATTGATGCAAGTATATTCAAAGTTTATTCATATAATTTCTAAATGTAAGAAGACGTGTGGAAACACAAGCATACATTCAAAAGCAAAAGAAGAATTACTAAATTAGGTTACGTGTTTGATTTTATGTTTGGACACAAAGATTGTAACCGATTTGCGAGAAATTGGGAAAATTTTAATTTTTTCCAATTTTCAACAACTTGATCCTTCTCCAAATCTCAAAATCAAAGCTCCCAACCATGATTTTTCATGCAAAACATGAAAAAACATGGATTTGTAACAATTTGACACTGATTTACAGAAAAAAGGATCGAAAATAAAAAATGTTCACCGGATTGAACATTTGGGATATATTCCACTATTTGTGTGTTTCATATCGCACATCTGGGATACAAGAAATATCGCGGGATATATCGGCCGATATCGTCGATATTTAAAACACTAATTACAACACTAATGACATGCTATCTGGAAAGTATTCTTGAGCTGTTGAAGATGTCCAAGGGTTCACTCTTCTCCAACCATTCGTTTGGTTTTTAATGTTGTGTTAGGCAAACTGCCTCATGATGAATTAGCATGGTTGCTATTCAAAGTATTGGTAAATAACACACTGCTTTGTGGTCAGTTGGAGAACTGAGTTTTGTTACTCCTTTTACAGGTTGATGTCAATACTGAAGTGGGGGTTATTCGAGATATCCGCCTGAAAGAACTACGACTTTATACTGACTATGGTCGCTGCAGCCGTCCGTTGTTTATTGTGGAAAAACAAAGGCTGCTGATAAAGAAGATGCATATTCGATCTCTGCAGCAAAGGGTTTGAACTATTTCTGGATCACATGTTGATAGTGTTCAATTGCACTGTGAAATTATTCAATTTTGCTCTTTCTTTCTCCCTCACCCCAGGAAACCCAAGAAGAAGGCTGGCATGATCTTGTTGCAAAAGGATTCATAGAGTATGTAGATACTGAAGAAGAAGAGACTACAATGATTTCCATGACCATTTCTGTGAGTATGTAGAAAATTATTAATTCAGGGGCATGGTCCCCACCTTTACATATCAGAACAGGCTAGGACCTGATTATTTCTGTATCCAAAGCTGTTGTTTGTATGGTGAATGCCTGGCTCCTCCACTGATAAATGAGACAAACCAATTCATGTAGGCTTCAGAATGCATTCTTTTGGGATTTGTACATGCATACACAAAATATATGAAGAACATTTCATACAATGCTGCTTGGGGCTGTGGTTCCAAGCATGAGTTGGTGCATCCATAATATCTAATTCGTTTATATGCATCACAGGATCTTGTAAGTGCAAGGCATAATCCAGACGAAGCATATTCCGAGACCTACACCCATTGTGAAATCCATCCATCATTGATATTGGGCGTGTGTGCTTCTATTATTCCCTTTCCTGACCACAACCAGGTTAGTTATCATGTGACATAAATCTGTTGTATTCATACCATCATTGATATTGGGCGCGCGTGTGTGTGTGTCTGTCTGTCTGTGTCCGTGTCTGTGTCTCCGTGTCTGTGTCTGTGTCTGTGTCTGTGTCTGTCTTTTCCAGTCACTGCCTCAATTCTATTTGGCAAAACAATGCAGTCACCTCGTAATACATACCAGTCTGCAATGGGCAAGCAAGCAATGGGAATTTATGTTACCAACTACCAGTTACGAATGGTGCGTATTTCATGTCTTTTTATACATTATATCATGGAAGGTTTTCATTTTCATTAAATTCCTTTTCTTCTTCGTCCAACCTATATTGATTCTCTCTATTTCAGGATACACTGGCCTACGTTCTCTACTATCCACAGAAGCCACTTGTTACTACTCGTGCAATGGAACACTTGCACTTTAGGCAGCTTCCAGCTGGCATTGTAAGAACTTTGAATTTGTTTAGGCTTACTTCCTTTTTTCCCCGCATTTTTTACTGCCCTTTTTCTCCTTCATTTGGCCACTAGCTTTGATTGACCATTTCCTCTGCTGATGGTTTTGTTAAAGAATGCAATTGTTGCAATTGCTTGCTATTCTGGATATAACCAAGAAGATTCTGTTATAATGAACCAATCGTCAATTGATCGTGGTTTCTTCCGGTCATTATTCTTCCGTTCATACAGGTAGATGTGGTTTTTATTTTATATGTCATTGTTTATCAATTCCTGCTTTTAAGTAGACTTATTTGTTACTTTTATGCTCATTATTATATTGATCTTGACGTTCCTTCTCTAGAGATGAGGAGAAGAAGATGGGAACACTTATCAAAGAAGATTTCGGGCGTCCAAACAGGGAAAATACAATGGTGAGTGCCAGACATTGGTTAGAATTTGGTACTTTATTTGTTTGTGGGAGCATTGTGGTCAAATTCACCTGTTTCTTTTACAGGGCATGCGGCATGGATCTTACGATAAATTGGATGATGATGGTCTTGCACCTCCTGTTAGTATATTAATAAACATATTCTTATTATTCCTTTACTTTAGAGACATCTGTCAAATAACCACTTTCTCTAAAAGCTCGAGCTGTTAGAGCATGGCATATCAACGTTATATTGAGGGACTTTAATACTCTCCCGCGCGTGCGGGGTGGAACTCCACACAGGAACATACTGGGCGAGGGTGGAGGCACACTCACAACTCACACCATAAACAGCCCCCCATGGGAGAATATATCATGGAGGCATATTTGTTACTTCCGGGATTCTAACACGAGACCTTTCGCTTTGATACCATGTCAAATAACCACTTTCTCTAAAAGCTCGAGCCGTTAGGGGATGGCATATCAATGTATATCAAGGGACTTTAACAACCTCAATATAATTCACCTCATGTCAATGCATATTTTCTCATGCATCAGGGCACAAGGGTGTCAGGTGAAGATGTCATTATTGGAAAGACAACTCCCATTGCTCAGGATGAATCTCAAGGACAAGCTGCACGATACACACGACGTGATCATAGCACAAGCTTACGACACAGTGAAAGTGGGATGGTGGATCAGGTAGGCTAGTTACTACTGTGGAGATTACCTCCTTTTTTTTTCTTTTTCTACATTTAGATAAATGGTGCCTTGGCATCAGATTTTTTTGTCTTTGGTGGTGCCTTGGCATCAGATTTTGGCTGTTGTTGTTCTCTTTGTAGCTCAACCAATTGGGTTCTTTTGCAGGTTCTATTGACAACTAATGCTGATGGGTTGAGGTTTGTGAAAGTAAGAATGAGATCTGTCCGAATTCCTCAAATTGGTGATAAGTTTAGCAGCAGGCATGGTCAGAAGGGAACTGTTGGCATGACTTACACACAAGAAGACATGCCGTGGACCGTGGAAGGCATCACACCAGATATCATTGTGAATCCACACGCCATTCCTTCTCGGATGACAATTGGTCAGCTTATTGAGTGTATCATGGGGAAGGTGGCAGCTCACATGGGAAAAGAGGGTGATGCAACTCCTTTTACTGATGTCACTGTAAGAAAACCTCTTATTCCTTTGAAACTGTCTGAATTAAAGCTTGTGAACATCCTTAACCTGCTTCTAGTTCAGAAGATTGTGAATGCCCTCCAATGGTCAGATGGACGTTCCTTGCATCTTTCTATCATCTATTGGCGAAAAAAAAACAGAAAAAAGAAAAAAAAACTGGAGGTATCGAGTCCAGTAAGTTTGGAAGATTGTGAGCATCCTCAACCCATTATTAAAGCTTTCCTGCTTTAGGAGATGTGCCATGGTTGTGAAATACAAGGTCTGTGTTTGTATGCACAGATGTATGAATTGGAATCATTCAGTTTGGTCGAGCGGGCATGTGCTGTTGCACTCGTTTCAAGTGTAGTTGGCCTCATAATGGGGAAGAGGGCCCCCAAATTGCAGTTGCACTTGCTTCAAGTTCAACTTGAAAGTAACAGTTTTGCAATTTAGAGCCTGCATTCTCAATATAAAGGGAACATCAATGATATATGTTTATTTCTACTTTTATTAGACTGACAATTGAGATTTAATTTGATACGGCATCCAAACAACACCTGGGGGAAAAAAAAGCCCAAAATGGAAACCTTTGGTCCCAAGCCTACTGTTGCTGTTGACACCCTTTGCCTCAGTCTTCTACCTGGTTAAGGGAGGAGCTTGTAGTGGGAAGAGGTTCTAACCTTTCTGCTGGTGCTACTAAAGTTGAGGCCTTTTGACTAACATGATAACCCAAGTGATGTATTCTTTTGATCTGTAACCCTTTAGTTCTTGGAATATCAACCCTGAAACCTGATGGAGTATTGCTGACCTTTGAAAATAGAGAGCTTAACACCATATTCAGAAATGCCAGGTTCACAGAATGGCTGACCAGAGGACAGGGAGTCGGCCTTTTGACTAACATGACAACCTAAGTGATGTATTCTTTTGATCCATAACCCTTTAGTTCTTGGAATCTCAACCCTGAAACCCGATGGAGTATTGCTGACCTTTGAAAATAGAGAGCTTAACACCATATTCAGAAATCAGAAGTTTGCTAAGACCACTTGCTTCTTTAAGATTCCCTGTCCTCTGGTCAACCATTCTGCGAACCTGGCATTTCTGCCCGAGATTGAAGTTGTCATCAGGTGGGCCCACCATGTAGATGACGTCCCAAGAAATTCAGGCTGGAACACCCATGAGATGGGCCATAGTGTTCAAGACAAATGGACAGCTGAAGAAAAGCTTGTCAAGCTTCTAAGCTCTGGATTTGTTTGGAACTTGTACAGGCCTGGTTTTTTGGGACAGGTCATCTCCATGGTTGCAACTACCTGATATGGGCAAGTTAGATTTTGTGCATATTTTCCATGTGGCATATGTTGTGGCATGTAGCTGGGCTGCTTTTCACATGCATGTGGGCTTAGCAAAGTAAACTGGTTCCTTGGATCTAATTCCTCAAAAGCGAAATGTAATTGTAAGAATGGCATATTAATAGCTCATTTTGGAAGGAGAGGCGGAGCTTTTACTCTGATATGGCTGGTTGTCAAGTCTACACCTCAACAGCTTAATATGAGATGTTAGGAGCTTAAGCAGAGGCATATAAAAGCAATAGTTTCTTATAAAATATCACAATCTTGAGTTCTTATCTGAAGATCTCAATACCGAGAAACCTTGAACCTGACAATAAATCATGAAGATCTGGTATTCATTGAAGCAAACTGTTGTAGTGTAGTTGGGTAGGATACTCAGCTCTCCCAAGAGACCCAGGTTCGAGTCCCGGCAACGGAATTTCCTTGCATCTTTAATTATCTATCATAGATAATTAAAATACAATAAACTAAATGTGGACTTAATGATGCTTTCAAACTCAGATGCCTAAACCTTGAGAGGATACAAAATCTAACTTCGGAACTTCTAATGTCTAATCACTTTACAAAACCAAAAAAGATGAAGAAGAAACTCGTAGTGTGTAATCTAAACGGCATATCTTGATTCATGAACTAATATTAGTCCCATTATCTCATTGCCGATGGGCATTTCTTAATGTGTCTGTTAACTCTTCAGGTGGACAACATCAGCAAAGCTCTTCATAAATGTGGATATCAGATGCGCGGCTTTGAAACCATGTACAATGGTCACACAGGACGTCGGTTGACAGCTATGATTTTCCTTGGTCCCACCTACTACCAGAGACTGAAGCACATGGTGGATGACAAGATCCATTCACGAGGGCGGGGCCCAGTGCAAATCCTCACGAGGCAACCTGCTGAAGGGCGCTCCCGTGATGGAGGCCTGCGCTTTGGGGAGATGGAGCGAGATTGCATGATTGCCCATGGGGCTGCACACTTCCTTAAAGAAAGGCTGTTTGACCAGAGTGATGCCTATAGGGTTCACGTCTGTGAATGCTGCGGGCTGATTGCTATTGCCAACCTTAAGAAGAATTCCTTTGAGTGCAGAGGTTGCAAGAACAAGACAGATATTGTTCAAGTAACTCCCACTTCCCCCATTCTATCTATAGAAGTATTTTCTATTTGTATAAAAATTTCCCGTGGATCATCTCTTGCTATTGTTCCTTGCTCATCTTTTCTACAAGGCACTTGCGAAATTATCTAACTTGCCTTTGTGTGATTATCTAGGTCCACATACCTTATGCCTGCAAGCTGCTCTTCCAAGAGCTCATGGCCATGGCCATCGCTCCTAGAATGCTTACAAAAGAAGTCAAACCATCGAAAGACCAGAAGAAGAAAGGAGCCTGAAAAGAGAGATTATTGGAAGAGCTCATGTTTTTTTGTGTTCAGGGCTGTCTATTTGAAACAGCAACATACTATTTACTGGAGACCGAATGGGACTTGCTAACCTTGCTTTACATCTGTTGGTCCTTTGGAGGTGATTTGCATCTGATCTTCTTTTCGTGGGAAGTACACTGACAAAGAAAGTCATACCAGAATCCATGAATAAATAGATCTATCATTCTTTAGCTTACAAACTCGGTTGCTGGGCCAGCAGCTGTTAGATCATCTCGGAGGATTGAACTAGGATTGTAATATGCAGCTGAGCTTGATGCAGCGAAAGGATGTGTAACAAAGATACAGTCCGACTTAATTCTCTTGTGCAAATGCTCTAGGGAAACTGTTTGGCTTTCTACTTACGTTTGTAGTCCTCTAGTACAGAATTCTCTTGATGAGACGGAAGTATTTAGAGATCCTTTGTACAAAACTCCCTCTTGATGAGTTCTCTCAAAAAAAGAAAAAGAAAAAGAAAAAAAAAAACTCTTGATGAGGTGAAGCACGTGTAGACTTATTCTTTATAGAAAAAAGCAGATTTTGCTGTGTTATCATATGATCAGAGATTGATGAACCTTTGTAAGAAATTTGATTTTGATTTATTTATTTTTAACAATTTGAATTTGAGGTAAAGTGGATGGAAACCTGACACGGTCAGCAATGGCTCTGCATCACCCCATACATGACACGTAGCCAAAAATGCATACTGTAGAGCTGTACGATCTGTTTTTTCTGGCTAAACCTAATTTCCCACCATGGACAGGATGTTGGGCAGTTAGGGAACAACATGTTCGGAGTATGTGTAGCTGAAACAAGGATGTTGAGTCGGATGAGAATTCCCCGAAGATTACCGAGAAATGCACAATAATTGAGGTGGTTTATGTGTTTAGTACACATAATGTGACTATATTTAAAACTTAGTATTACAAGACATAATTACTAATTACATGTTATATAAGGTTAAAGAAGTACCCATTGTGTTGAAATCCCACTGTCGTGTGAGTGCACGGGTGGAAAAATAAAAAAAATATGAAGAGAACTACAGTACACTTAAATTTTTTATAAAATAATCTTTTAAACATTAACATCCAAATAGTTACAATAAAATCTACATGTTCATGCAGACATGATCTTGATTGATAACTACTTTCTATATCCTTGATGCAGTCAGGATACTCTACCTGAGACTGTAGTTTATCCTTTTTTCTTTAGAAATTAAACTTGAATAAATGAGTAATTACTCTTCAGATCACCCTAATTAGTCATTACCAACTTCATTTTCTGTTCGCATAATGAGTAACTACTCTCTGAATCGCCCTGATTAGTCATTGTCAACTTAATTTACTTCATAGAAAATATAATAAAAATAAACGGTAAGCTTCAGTCGATCCCTTTGAATCTTCATCCATTATATTTTGACCTGACTATAAATTTGAGTATCCACATTCTCTTGATTTTGAATGGTAAGGATATTTAAAATCACAAAATCAATTTGTCTAAGGAATTGAAAATTTGTTTGTAGGGAATTAGAAATATATACATTTTATGCAAAGTACAACATTTGAGATACAAGAATTTTATTGGAAGATGTAGGCTGGTTAGCGACATGTATTTTCTCTCGGTGGCTCATCCGTGAAGACTTCATTGTGAAGAAATGTTATAGGAAAACGGTCAATTCTAATGCAAAAGCTGATTTTCAAGACATGGTTAGTCAGCATGCACTAATTGATGTAGGTTATATTAAGTACATGGTGTAAAAACTAAAGAGATGGTAAATACATTTGGCTTATATTGGACTGATTTTACATTAAATTCTTATCAGGTTAGTTTGTTTCTACCTTTATTGAAGATACAGGATTATAGGCTCTTTTGATTTCAATCAACTTTAAATATTGTATGATGCTAATGAAGTGTTTAAATTTCAGAATATATGGATTCAAAATGATGGCTTCCTTACTTTGGTTGAGTATTCATGGTCTCTTCTAATACGAGGAAAAAAGGTTAAAAGATTGGTTTAGAAAATAGAATAAATGAGTATTTAGATATATTTTTTAAATGTTAAGAGAATAGAAGAAATAATTTTCTATGTTGAAATTAATTATGACAAGTTCATTCAGAAGCATAACTATTTTTAAGGTGAAGGACTATTTAATATAGGACACTTGCATGCAATCTTAAATAACAAATCAAGATAAAGTACAAATTTAATTTTACTTATGGTCATTTCTTTAGTTTCTTCTGATATTTTAATTATTTTAAATTTTGATAGATAAATAAAAAATAAAATTAAAAGTTAAAAAACGATACTTAAAATGATACTCAAATGTTATAGGACGAATCTCAAACAGAAAAGGAAACATAAAACTTGATTAAAGACATCAAATATAACATTGTTGCCCACCTTTGAAAGATATTACAAAACCAAAAAACATCGGAAAACAAAACAAATCATAAACACCTTTCACCATACCAAAGAGTGGTGTGTGCCCAAATTTCCTCACTCCGTGGTAGGACTGTGTTGGTATAAGGATTGAGGCCGTGTGGCGTTCCCAGACTCATCAGCTTGAACTCAGCCCACGGCTCGATCAAGTAACTGGCCACCCTACAAGGTCTAGCAATGCGAGAGCTGACCCACCACAAGCTCGGCTCAGACCCATACTTTAGGCACCTGGGCCAGTCTTGGCTCTTGATTTAAAGCCCTATTTAATAAATGAGTGGGCCTGATTTCATCTAAAGATTATGAGGCCCACCATTAGCCCAGCTCCAAGCCTGTTATGATTTCTATAGGTGGGTCTAGGCTCAATTTCAAGCTTGATTATAAAAGGGCTAGTCTCGGGCCGGCTTTAGGACCTTACAACCCGGCCATTGGTGATGATCCATCATGTGGAAGATCCGAGCCATCCATCAAGCGGGCCACGTTGTGTACATTCACTGTTCCAAATATCAGAGGCCTATTGGCACAATCCAAATAACGGCGATGTCCATGTTACATCTACTCCGTTAATTTCTTTCCCCAACTCATTTTCACACCGTCCAAACAAAAAGAGGCAGTTTCAAAACACAAGTGGGTCACACCACAAACATCAGGGATTGAAATCCCACCATTGAAACCTTTGTGGGGGCTACTGTGACGCATATTGGCCATCCAAAACTTCTGTGACCACCATTAGGAACGTCAAATGAATGGATTGTTGACATACAAACACCACGATGGGTTGATAGGGGAGGTCCCCACTCCAACGGTATGGATCGTCTTGGATTATCATAATTTTTTAGTCATTTTACTTGATGGACGGTGTGGATTTCATCCAGGCCCATCTACTTGGTGCTTGGTTAACATAGTTGTGTCAAGGACCTTGGAGATAGAGTGAGAGAGAAGGGAACCTTTTGGTTGTTAAATACTTTATTATAGAATGACAATTGATACACAATCACTAATAAATTGTATAGGGATTTTTGCAGCAAAATTCCTCAAGAAATTGGATTTTACTAAATAGTGCCTCAAAAAATTGATATACTTTAGCATTGTTTTAAAGGAGAAGAAATTATATCATTATCCTCTTTTGCTTTTTCTTTTCCATCATGGAAAAATTGAAAGAAAGTTATAGAACTCGTGTGATATGTGTCTCACATCCAACCGTCTAATAAATGCACATCAATATTATTATTAGATAAACTAAATTTACAATAAATCCAATCTTAAATGGGCCAATTAATAAAAAAATAATATACACCATTTAAAATATCCTAATTCAAGTGTAGCCCATCTAATGACCTAATTAATTTAATGTTTGATTTGTGTTATCGCCATTGCATGATACAGATATTTAACGATTTGGGTGTTATAATATATAGACTAGGTGGGCCTCACAAATCTTGAGTTTCACTACTTTTTAAAGAAAACAATTAAATAAGAGTATTTTGATAATTTCATCCCCAAGAAGCACCTCCACGTAATTTCTACTCATGAAAGCATTATTTGGTAAAGTATAAATTTGTCAGAAAGTTTTCAATAAAAACTCCCAATTTTACACGTGGCATGTATCAACCCAAATAACAACCGACTAAAATTTTAAAATCACTCTACTTAGCTATATTTCTCATTAAAAAAAAAAAAACCATCCATGAACAACTCTTGCATCACACACATGAACATTATTTGTTGAAAAGTCATTCTCATTGGACAAGCAATTTCTTCATATATATATATATATATAAAATGTTGCATGCTTATTGTTAGAAAATCTAATTGAAAGTAGCTTAATGAAACTTACCTTATTTTAAAATAAGATCAATCAAACAACTCTATTATCATATACACAAACATTATTTGTTGAAAAGGCATTATCATTGGAAGGGCAATTTCATCATTTATAAGAAATTACCCCCCGCCCGATATACCTACCGTTGGAAGAATCTAACAGAAGGTAGCTTAATGAAACTTACTTATTTTAATAAGATAGTTTAATAAGAACATTTCACAAAAAGGTACTGAAGTGTAAATTCCACAAAAGTTAGGTAGTATGTTATAAAGATTCCCTTATTTTAACCATTCACATTAGATTACATGATGTTTCAGTGATCAAGACCATTGATCTGTCAGACAATATTGCAGATAGAAAATGCCACTGAACTTTTTTTCAGATGGATGTTGATTATTGTTATATTTCTCTTTTTAACCGTCTATTTTTGGGCTAGAAATCAAACGTTTAAGAGTTTTCCTATCAATCCACTGTGTGACTCAACTGATCAACGGTCTAGATTAGGCAACCACTGATCCAATAGCCAGTGTATATTGTGCAAAGATCTGTACATCACACGCTTCTAGCACAAGATACATGCATGCAAGACTACAACTTAGAAAATAAAAAAGAAATAATAATTTTACTAGAAAAATACTTAAAAGAGTTATCCAGCTTGGCCCATTTACAGCCACAGGTTGTTTGATTTTGACTTGTGATAGGTATCTATTGGGCTCAGATCTATGTTGAATAATGCAGGCGGGCTTAAATAATCTTGTTGGGCTCTAACAGGCTGTTAACATACCTGGGTGAGATCCAAGTCGTTGGATGTGTATCTAATTGCACATGAAATGAGAAGTTTGATTCGTTCATAATGTTAGTATAAGAATTCTATAAGGTGGTCCTTATTGATCAATGATTTGGATTATCCTAAGGGTTGGATAATGTGATCAGGTATACTAGTGGGCCCTACTAAGTTGTGATACATTCATAAATTCGTATAAGGGGTGGAGTGCTACAATTGTGATACACACATAGTGTTTTAAAGGAACTAGGATTATCAAATTCGTGTGGAACCATAGGGAAAAGAGTTTTGATGGGTTTCAAACTCCTCTGCCCTCTCTAACTATAAAACTAAGCCTGGTCACCAATCCAAAACCATTGACTGAAGTTACAGCTCTATCACAACTTCTCTAAAGGGTGTAAGGAAAGGAAGACCTTAGCATCCTATCTTCAACAATGATGTCCCAACAAGGTAAGTTATCCAACCCTTCACATCTCCATATCCGATGCATAGCACGGCCCTTGCAATTCTGCATTGATGTAGAACTTACAGTTAGATGAAAGGAACAATCTATATGAGATTTAAGGCGAGATGTTCTGGCCTGAAAGTCAAACTAGTTAACCCATATACTTGGTCTGAGTACTCGAGCAGGCTTGAAAGGTCGGCCCAATGTATAAGCTGAGGCCGGTGGCCCAACCCAATCATCGAGACTGTTTAAAGACACTTATGATTGTTCCTATTTAATATATGCATGTATATTGAAGATACTTATTGGCTAAAGCTAGACTTGTTAGCCCAACATAGGCAAAGGCTAGGGCTTCTTGGCCTAACTAATCGGCATAGCCCAAGCCTGTTTATGGTGTGAGTGTCCTTCCACACTTGTCTATTATGTTCAGTGTGAAGTTTCACCTTACAGTGTATGCTCTGACAATTTGAGATTTTAAAAAAGTGGTTGTTTGATTTGGTATCAAAGTGTTCTATATTTTAATCCCAAGAGTAGCAAATAAGCCTGGGGCGTATATTTTTGGCCAAAATATACATTGATATACTATCCTCTAATTGCTTAAGCTTTTAGTGAAAGTGGTGATTTTACATGATTTCAGAGTAGAATGACCATATACCAACCACGTAGGCCACACATCTATATTGAGTATGGGCATTTTCATTTCTTCAAACCGTTGATTTTCCACACACGTGTGTGTACTACTCGATGAGTTGACTAGTGTAAAATTTGACTCAAATGAGCAAAATATACGTATGAGTCTGGTTTTTTATTCTTGTTTTGTCATCCTTATCTTATAATAAAGAATTTCTTACGAGTTCCCTTGAGGATTCGTTAGAATCTGATCCAACAGGAATTCATAGTATTTAAATAAAAAATAAAAAAAATTCTTGTTACAAGTGCACCCTATGAGAATACTATTAGGCAAGCCTTATTGATTAACGGTTTAGATTTACCTAAAGGTTGGATAATGTGATCGGGTGCACCAATGGGCCCCACTAAGTTGTGATACTAGAATTCGTGTAAGGGATGATGTGCTATTATTGTGATATGCACACAGTATTTTGACAGAACTAAGATGAACTAGGATAACCAATTCGTGTGGAGCCTTTTAAGAGAGGAGTTTTGATAGGTTTCAAACTCCTCTACCCTCATTAGTATAAAACATAGTTGGATCCTCAATCCTACACCATCGACAATAGAAGTCACAATCTCATCCCGTCTTCTCTAAAGGGTGGAAGGAAAGGAAGATCCCGGCATTCAACAGTAATAGTAAGCTATCTCCTTCTTTTGATCTCCATATCCAATGCCCAGCAAAGTCTTTTCTGCAAAATCTGCATCTAAACATTACGCACCCTACCCAAGGTTTGCAGTCCACAAATTGAATGGTTCGGATTAGGGGTGGCAACGTGTGGGGCCCAGTTGGCAGGTGTGTCAATTTGGGGTCATAAAAATGGGTGGTGGGGTCTGGCTTGGGTGATCGTAAACATGAGGCCCACTTAGGGCCTGTTTGGACATTACTCAAAATGTGATTTCTGAAAAAGACAAATCCTTGACAAAAGACAGAATGAAAATATTTGGAATCTATAGATATGACAAATCTCTCGATCCAAACAGTCCATTAAAAAACATCTAAAAGTCAATTTAAAGATCCAAGGTATACAAAATTCAAACAAATAATGAAATGATTGCAGTAAAAAAAAAAAAAAAGTTCCTTTTAGGAACCTTCTAATGATTTATCAGGCGACTAGAAAGAAATGTGCGGTGTGTGGTGCACTGTATGGAATTTGTGCAAGATCCAAGTCGTTCAATAGGTGGGGCCCACAATCTTCACGAGTGACACTGAGGCATTCATTAATTTTAGATGAAGGGAGCATTTTGTATAAACATTTCAGGCCCATTATGTGTGGGGTCCACTCCTAAGATGATATTAGCTGGAAAGTTAAGCAAATCAACTCATTTAGTGGTCACTAGTCTTATAAATGTATCATATTGATTTGAACATATGTTATTGAGTGGTCCACCTAATTTTTGAAAATTTGTATTTTTTTCATCCTCGATTAGAGGTGTACACGAACCGAGCTAGCTCAGTTGGCTCGCATGACTCGACTCGAAAAAGCTCGATTTGACTCGATTCGAAGCTGAGTTTAGCCCGAGTTGAACTGATTTTTTGAGCTTGAAAATGAGTTTGACCCGAGTCAAACTGGCCCTAGCTTGACTCGACTCAGATTGAACCCAGCTCGAATTGAGCTCAGATCGAACCAGTTCGGTGACGTGGTTACTTTGATATTGATGTTTCTCACCAAGTGTTTGATGAAATGACTCAAAGGAGTGTGGATGGTGGCAAGGAAGGTATGTATATGAAACCAACACCCTTTTTTTTACTTGATTTTTATGTTGCTTAGAAGGTGTTTGGTAAAATACTTGTAAAACCATTGCTCCTATTGCAAATACAGTGAAATTTTGAAGGTGCGACAAAGTGTTTGTGAAAATGCTGCAATGGTGAACTCAGCTTGATCTTGGCTCGAACTAGCCCGAGCCGCCGACCGAACTGAGCCAAGCTGGCCAGTCATGCTCGAGGACCGAACCGAGCCGAGTTCGAGCTGAGGTCAACTAGTGGCTGAGCTGAGTCGAGCTGAGGCCAGCTCGATTGGGTTCGACTCGATGTACACCCCTAGCAACAATCAACCCATTGAAAGAGAGGGGGGGGGGAGGGGGGCAGACGGGTTTAGGTCCGTTCATGGCTCTTGATTTATGGCCTTGATTAATAAACATGTGGGCCTGATTTCATCTGACAACATTTTTTCTTGAGGCCTACCAAGAGTCCAGATCCAAGCCCGTATGATTGCTATAGATGGGCTTAGGCCCAAACTTCAATCTTGATTATTAAAGGGCCAGCCTTTGGCCTGGCTTTCGGCCGAGTCCGGTCCAATTGTGTCGATCTATCACATACGGAAGATTTGAGTTGTCCATAAGGTGGGCCTCATTGTGTAATGGACGAATGAGACAACCTATCATAGAAATGGATGGATGTAGTCCTTCGGACATGGCATCTAGACAGTGCTATTTGATGGATGGCTTGGATCTCAGGAAAGTGTGGCATTGATTTGGACAGCCTGCTAGATTAGCAGCAACTATTTTATGCCCGAGCGATTAGGATCGTCGAAACAGTTAATTGTTAGATCCGTGACCGATAATGGTGGGCCAATCTCGTGCAGATAGGCCCACTAGACTGGTTCGAAATCTAGCTAAAATTATCCAAGCCCAGCCCATTGATTATAGCCCTATGGTTGTTGGTACTTCCTTTAGAGTGGACCAGGCAGGACCATTTGGTTTTGGGTCCTGACCTGAGAACGCCCACCTCAGGCCTGTAATGGATGCCTGCAATCATATATGGGCCGAGACTTCCCAAAAGCCGGGCCCAGAACCATGGTCCCACGATCAGAGCCCAAGAGCGCGAGAACAAGCCATTGATGATGTTGATTGATGGGCCTGGGGGAGTGGGCTTTAAACGAGAGGCCCAATTTCTAAATGGGCAATGCTCGGGCCTGACATTTGGTTCTGATTGACCGACAAGTAGCGTGGGGCATCGAGTCGAGTCGGACCAAGTTAAGGCTGACCTCACTCGATTTGATTTTGAAATAGGCTTGACCTGAACTTGACCCAACTCGATACCAAGTCGAACATACTTGACTCGATTCAAGTCTAGGTTTGGCCTGGACTAATTCAAACCAACCAAGTACTGACCTTGTCACAAGTACCAAGTTAGGTAAGAGTATCCATGGGCTGAAAACAACACTCAAAATCTAGATTCACTTGCTAGATTTGCAACCTCTCCATCAACTTAGCGGCACCTCATATCTAAAATGTCATATTTAAGTTTTTTTTTTTTTTTTTTTGTAACTTTTTAACATTTACATATGAGTTGAGACAATACCGAATTGGATTTCCGGTCGAACCAGGTCAAGTTACCGGATGACCCGAACTCAACCCGATTTAAGTTCATTTTAAACAAAGTCAACTCACCCAGTCCGTTCGTATCGAGTCAGATGTGAACAGCCGGGTTTATCGAGTCGAGTCGTCCTTGCCCAGCTCTACGTGTGACAGGTTAGATAATCCAGACCATCCAAATTTGTGTGGTCCATTGTATGTGGAGCCTCTAGAAACTCGGACCAATTAGATGGTCCCTAGTCCTCACAGCCCAACTAGTGGACATCAAATGGACGGAGTATATTATATATCTAATCTGGGATCCATAATTTGGACTGTTCATTTTGCATTACTTGCATGCCACGGGTGTAATTTGTAGGTGATGCCTGCGTATCATCCATCACACTCTGCTGGAGTATCAAAGATTCTCTCAGCCCAAGCTCACACGCGAGTACAAGGCATCCCATCAACACGCCATTACCTTTGTCATCACAGCACACAAACACAAGATCCAATCCATCCATCAGATGAGACCCTTTGCCTATTATCTTTGACTGGAGAATCAGACAAGTTCACTAGTTTTGCTAGCTACTACCGTTCACAAAAGAAATGGATGGCTGTAAAGACCTTTCATATTTTTTTTCTCTTTCATCCGACTTTTTCTCACTTTGTGGCCCACCTGAAGAATGAACCACCATGATTTGTGGTCAAGATCAATTGAAAGGTCAGAACCTTCTATGGACGGCTTGGATCTCGTTACTCGCACATGTAATGGCGTGTAGGTGGGATGCCTTGTCAAAGCGTGTGGGCGGAGCAAACCTCAACAAACCAATTCATGTCATTTCTCGGTGTCTTATTGCGGTGGTTATGGTTTTGAGAACGGATCACCTACAACTGGCTGCATGCTAATCTAGCATTTAGCTCCTTTTTTATTATAAAATCTTGATTTATTATAGAATCGGATCCAAATAAAGAGTGTATCCCACCATGAAAATCATCCTTCTATAGAATTAGGCCAATCCACTCATTGGATGGGCCACACATATACACCGAGTTGGATTATCGGTCATCCTTTAATGTTGATGGCGTGGCATTTTCTGATGAATGGATCACTCTGATATTTTTCAAAGAAATCTTCGTAGTGGTTGGCACTTCTTTCATGGATGGGATGTATAACAAGTCTGCAGGAAAATGGGCTGCACACGAACTTAGCATACAGCCTGCTGTATGTTGTATTTTCCTCCTCGTGGGCATGGCCTGTGGTAAGAAGTTATGCGGAGCCCATATAGATGATTGTGATAAATCCAGTCCGTCCATCAGTTTATTAATATCACAATAGAGCAGAAGTCCAAAAATCACTAGGATCCAAATCTCACCTAGGCCACACCACAAGAAAAAAGGAGATTGAACGGTCACCAGTGGAAACTTTGTGGAGCCCACGTAAGTTTTCTTTATCAGAGTGATATTTCTGCCTACAGTTTATATAAGTGGTAATGACCCTATGAGCGGTTTCGATCATGGTCGGCTCCGGTAAGGTTTCAGCTGTGGACGTTTCCACACTGTTTCATGTGGTGTGGTCCAACTAAGTTCTTTATCTGCCTGATTTTTGGACTGCTGTCTTATTGTAATCTTGAGAAACTGATGGACGGAGTGGATTTATCACAGGAATCTATTTGGGCCCCACATAGCTTCCGACCACATGAACTTCATGTGTTCCGGGGAACAAGCAATTTGCGTCCGATCTACACCGTCCACTCGCATCAATGCCGACGTGGGGTCCCTTGTTCCCGTGATCTAAATGTTCTATCGGATCAAATGGTGGATGGGAGAAACCCCAAAAACCACTACCATCTGATCATCATAAAGCTATTCCATTTTCGCCCCTCCAATGAGATTTCTATGGATGGCTAGGATCCTCTGAAAGGAGAGATCATGGGACGCCCATGATAGGCCCACCATGTTAGCCGATCAAGTTAATAAGCGGTGGATCCAACCCACTAATATTAGAACTACACGGAGGGAATCCACACCACCCATCAGGCAGGGGGTGGGTCCACTGACATTCCCTGGTCCAATAATCAAGAAGATCCATTCATCAGGGAGACAACACGTGGACTTCCAAAGTAGACCGTTGGATCTTCGGGCACGTCTGCCTGATGAACGGACCGGAATAGCCTACAACACCTACTTTATTCAGCTGCGTAAAACTGTCCAAGCAGTGTGGGGCCCATCACGTTGTAGTTGTAAATCCACCCAGTCCATCAGGCGAGAACCCTTATTTGAACCGTACATTCAAAAGATAATCTCAATAAGAAAACTCGGGTGGGCCATGCCAATGAGAACAATGTACAGTTCTATCTAATACCACTGAGTTCGGTCGGTGTGGTCCACCTGAGTTCTATATCACAATGATTTTTGTATAATCACTTCATCACAGTGCGTTACACGTGATTAACGGGTCTGATGAGAGATATACGCTATAGTGACCCCACATACAAACTTACGGTTATCATTCCTTCCCATTTTTCCTTACGGTGTGGCCCACTTGAGTTGTGGATCTAGCTGATTTTATTTCCCCTATGGAAGAATCGATAATATAACCTGATGTACGGAGTGGATTCCACGCATACAATTGGTAGGACCCACAGATGTTCGAAACTTTACGTAAAACAGGTGTGGCGGAGGATTCCGGTCTCCTGATGAACGAGCTGGATCTTCCACACGTACGGCATGCGGTACGTGTTCGAATCACCCGCTCTTAGAGTGAAAATGAATTGAAGCTCTTGCGTTAGATCTACGAGTCGACGCAGAACGGCAGAAGGAAGAAAGAGATTATAATAAAGAAGAAAAAGACTCTCTCTCTCTGTCTCTCCATTTTGCCCTTGCCAATCTTCTTATTTCCCATTTTTACCCATCTGATCTTATTCAAATCGTAGCGAGTCTCTGTAATTAGGGTTAAAATGCAAAAGCCGTTGAAATTCTTGCATTGAAATTAGGTTTTTTTCTCTCTCTAGAAATCGGAAGTATCTGATGAGGATCTGTTGATTGAATTGCTGGAGTGCGTCGAAATCGGCGGTGAGATCGAGATGGAGAGGAACAAGAATCGTACGGGCATGCTTGCGGCGGGCCGCAAAAAGGTCAGATTTCGATTGTTCGATTAGAAAAAGGAAAACACAATTCATTTGAAACCCTAGTTCTTTTTTATTATTTCTTTGATGATTGTTTCAGATTTTGTAAATTAGGTCAAATCGAAGTTTAATTTTTGTCAATTTTTATTTTTTCGGATCAGCTTGAACAATTTAGACAGAAGAAGGAAGGCAAAGGTAGTAGTAGTACTCGAGGAAAGGCCTCTGATAAATCTAGTAAAAGTGGGTCCAGCACCGATGCTGACCTGGCACCAGTTGCTGATATGGTGCCTGTGGATGATTTTTCAGCGTCGGATTTGGCCGAGGGTGGGAGTATACCAGTTCTAGATGCCGATGTGGCATCTGCTGGTGGGTCAGTTGTGGTCACGGATGCTGAGTTGGCAACTGCTGATTCGTTGGTTTCTGCTTCCGCTTTGGGCGAGATGGGGGAAGGGGAAACTGGCATCATGCGCGCTGCTGCTGATTCGGTTGATGGAGGAGCAGCCATGGTGAAAACTGGTGCTGACCATGTTACTGTGGATTTGTCGGTTCCACTGGTTGTGGAGAAGATGGATGGAGGGGCTGAGTTGGATATAGTTGATTCGTACCTCCCACCGGCTGCACCAATGGTGGATGGAAGGGATGAGGAGTTGGTGCCTGCAAAGGTGGATGAGGGGGATGTTGAGACTGATGATTCGTCAGCTCGGTTGGTTGCAGCAGAGGTGGATGAGGGGCATGACAAATTGCCACCTGTTGATTCATCTGTTCCACCAGTAATGGCAGAGGCAGATGAAGAGAATGCTGAATTGGCATCTTCGGTGGAGGCTGGTCAAGTGGGTGTGGAAATAGACAGAGTCGGAGTTGCACAACTGGATAGAGCAGTGTTAGATGAGGTAAGACTCGTTGCTTATCTTTGTTGTTTTGGATGCTTTCCATTGCAGGTTTTTATTTTCTGGAGTTTAGTTATGATCAGAAAATGCAGGTCAGACTTAGATTAGGTAATGTAATTTTGGATTCGATGTATAATTACATTCTCATCTGTTGGATAGGGGCAATGCAGGAAGCTCAATGTTCAGGTTTGGATCAATGTGATGGGAGCAGCGATGTCAGTCATGGGGCTTTGCAAGATTGTGGCGAGAGCTCTGAAGTTGGGTCATCGAGGATGGGAATTGAAAGGGATGGGAGTCTTGCTGTGTCCAATGCTGTGGTGGGAGATGTGGTGAGTACAGCTCAAGAAGCAGATGGGCATTCTGTTTTGGACGACATTATCATGGAGGCTGAAGGAACTGCTGCTGTCATTGAGCCTGGAGAGACATCAGGCTCTAAGGGTGAGGATATTGGTGGGAACTATGATCGTGGTGAAAATATGGGTGCACCATCTTCATCCCAAGATTTTGCAACTGTGCAGGAAAGGGGAGTTGGGTCGTCGAGGATGGAAATTGAAAAGGATGGGAGTCTTGCTGTGTCTGATGCTATGGTGGGTGATGCGGTGAGTACTGCTCAAGAAGCAGATGGGTCTTCTGTTTCGGACGGCGTTACCATGGAGGCGGAAGGAACTGCTGCTGTCATCGAGCCTGGAGAGACATCAGGGTCTAAGGGGGAGGATATTGGCAGGAACTACGATCGTGGTGAAAATATGGGCGTGCCATCTTCGTCCCAAGATTTTGCAACTGTGCAGGAAAGGGGAGTTGGTGAAGGAGTGCACAAGCAGCAGCATTTTCCAGAGGATGCTACTGTTATTGTCAGTACAAGCACGGAAGAGCTTCTGGAAGAACAAAAGGCAAGTGCGTTGGGAAGACAGACTATTTCTCTGGCGAAGGTACTGGAGGGGCTTGAGGAAGAGGAAGTCCGGTTCCTACTTAAATCAAGAGAATCAGCTTCTATGGCAGGTGTAGTTGGTATTGGTAACAGAACTCTACTTGAAGCTAGCTTTGCCAACAGCGTGGAGAATCTTAAACAGCAACTTTTCTTGACAAATGTCGAGAAAGACTGTCTCCATTGGCAGCTTGCTGAACAGATTGAGGTACAGATGGAATCTGATCAGCATGATAGGCAGTTGCTTGATGAAGTATCCAAGCTTCAAGCTTTAGTTAAAGAATCTAAAGAAAGGAATACAAGCATCAGTGAAGAACTCATGCAGTGTAGGTCTGAGCTCCAGGCTATGGCTGCTGGAAAGGAGGAGCTTGAAATCCAATTCCTTTCTGCGAGAGGTGATATTGAGGAACATAAAGGAAGGGCTTCTGAGTTGCAGGATAAACTGGAACAGTCGCAAAAAGAGGAGGCACACCTGTTGGTGGAATTGGCTAACTGCAAGAATTTACTGGGAATGTTACAAACGGAAAATGCAAGGTTAACTGGGAATCTCATTTCAGCAACGGAGGAGAGAAAGAAGCTTGAGGCAGAGCAAGAATACTTTGCGAGCGAGAACAAGAAACTTGCTGCAGAGTTGTCCGAGCATAAAGAACGTTTGGTTATCATGCATGACACACAAATGCAGCTTGAGGCTGGCCTTGAAGAAGCCATGTTGAGCCTTGAACGACTCACTGAAGATAATAACTATCTGTCTAGCAGTTTAGATTTACACAAGGAGAAGGTAAAAGAGTTTGATGACAGGTATCAGCAGTTAATTGCTCAAGCTGAGGAGGCTGGGAATAAACTGGAAAGCTCTGTTGTGCTGGGTGTCATCAGTGATAAAGCAATTGAAGATTCTCAGCTAGTAATTGAAAATTTTTATGGAGATGATGTCTCCAGAGCTGTCCAGGAATCTGAAATGCTTAGCCATGCACGGGGGTTGTTGCTTCCGTCAATTGAAAGGAAAGATTTCGGTGATTCTGTTGGATTGCATGCCTTAAAGGGACACATGGAAGAGGCTAAGGAAGTGGTGCAGAAGCTTGAAAAGGCAATTCAAGGGATGCACTCTCAGTCAGCATCCTTAAGGTCAGGTGGTAAGACCTCTGCTTCTGGAGTATCAAAACTAATTCAAGCCTTTGAGTCGAAGGTCCAACAGGATGATACAGTTTCAGATGATGTGCCTTTGACTGAAGGAAAACATTCTGCAGATCCATTCGAGTTAGCACAGGAACAGACATCAAGTCTTAGAGCAGTGCTGGAGCGGTTTGATCTGGATGTGGAAAAGGCTAATGAACTATTTGAGCAAGAGCAGGACAGCAAAAGACTTGCTACTGTGGCATTGAAGGAGCTCGAAGTTGAGCATGAAGCCCAAAGGCAACGGAACAACGATATTGAAGGAAAGAGCAGTGAACTTGTTGAGAAATTGGCTAAATATGAATCGGTAATTGATGATCTTCTGAATCAGCTTAATGAAATTCAGAGAAGTGCTGATGAAATGGCTGGCATCATCTTAAATAATGCAGAAAGTCTGCGGAAGGAGGTGGCTGATAAGACATCTGTTCTTGAGCAAGAGCAGATGTCTCTTACTGGTGCTATTTCTGAGGCCATTGAAAAGCTTAACTTGTGTATTGGATTGGTTGTCTCCCCAAGTTCAGCCAGTTCTGAGAAGCCAGATGTGGGTGCCCTTACCATCAAGGTGGTTGATGCCAGCATAAAAGCCATTGAAGGTCTGCACAAGAAACTTGAAGCAGCTTATCTGGAGCAAGAAAGAATCTTAAAACAAGTAGAAAGCCTGCAGAAGGAAGTGGCTGACAAGACATCTATTCTTGAGCAAGAACAGATGTCTCGTATGGGGACTATTTCTGAGGCCATTGAAAAGCTCAACTCGTGTACCGGGCTGGTTGTCTCCCCAAGTTCAGCCAATTCTGAGAAGCCAGATGTTGGTGCCCATGCCACCGAAGCAGTCAATGCTGCCATAAAAGCCATCGAAGGTCTGCACAAGAAACTTGAAGCAGCTTATCTGGAGCATGAAAGAATCCAAAATGCTCATGAGGAATTAAATCGGAATTTTGTTGACATGCAAGGAAGGAATGAAGCAGCTGTTGGTATACTGAATCAGATTTATAGTGGCCTCAGGCAACTTGCAAATGACTCATCTGGAAATGTAGAGGCAAGTGAAACAAATATAAAATATGAGGAACTGCTAGATCTTGTACCCAGTAATTGTAAAAGGCTTATGGAGCAACTACAGAAGTTGCTGGATGAGAGGCATGAACTCCTGTGTTCAAAAAATGAGCTTGAGTCTGAGCTGATGAAGACAACCCAAGCTATAGGAGAGTCGAACCAAAGATGTGTTGATCTAGGTAGTAAGGTGGAAGAGCTTGAGTCTGAGCTGATGAAGAGAACCCAGGCTATGCAAGAACTGAACAAAAGATGTGTTGATTTAGGTAATAGGGTGGAAGAGCAAAAAAGTAATGCACATCCAGAAGCCATTGCCCAGTTGGTCAAAGATGTTGTGGCTATAATTCATCCCGAGGATATGGCAATTGACTCGGAAATGATACCGATAAGGCGTCTAGAGGCTTCGGTTGCTTTACTTCTACAGAAATACAGAGAAGCAGTGGAGCAGGTCAGCTTGTCGAAGGACTGCTTACGGGAGTTTATCTCGACACCGGAGTGTTCTGCTGAGGATGGTATGGTTCCATTGCATACCTTCTTGAAGGAAGAGGTTGGTTCGAAGTTGATGGAATTGAATGAGTTGAAGCAAAAGATGCTCCAGTTGGACTCTTCGAATCTTCATGAAGATGATGAGGTGTGCATTCTCAAGGAAAATTTAAGTAAGGCCGAAGAGGCCCTCAAAGTGGCTCGTTCAGAATTACACGCTAAAGGAACTGAACTCGAACAATCAGAGCAGAGGCTATCATCTGTCAGGGAGAAGCTCGGCATAGCTGTTGCAAAGGGGAAAGGTTTGATCGTGCAGCGGGACAGTCTAAAACAGTTGTTGGCAGAGAAGTCAAGTGAGCTTGAAAAGTGCATGCAAGAATTAGAGTCAAAAGATGTCATACTTCATGAGGTCGAATCAAAACTCAAGGCCTATTCAGAGGCAGGTGAGCGTGTTGAGGCTCTAGAAACTGAGCTGTCATACATTCGGAATTCAGCCACCGCATTGAGAGAATCCTTTCTCATTAAGGATTCTATTCTTCAAAGGATTGAAGAGATATTGGAGGACTTAGAGTTGCCTGAGCATTTCCATTCCAGAGACATAATCGAAAAAATCGAGTGGCTGGCAAGATCAATCACGGGGAATTCTTTGCCTTTAACTGACTGGGATCAGAAAAATTCTGTGGGGGGATCTTATTCTGATGGTGGTTTTGTGGTTATGGATGCCTGGAAGGAAGACTTACAACCAAGCTCAAATCCAGGGTTTGATGATTTGAGAAGAAAATATGACGAGCTCCAAAGTAAGTTTTATGGCTTGGCTGAGCATAATGAGATGCTGGAACAGTCATTGGTGGAAAGGAACAACCTTGTGCAGAGGTGGGAAGAGGTGTTGGACAGAATCGATATGCCTCTGCAGTTGAGGTCAATGGAGCCAGAAGAGAAGATCGAGTGGTTAGGAAGAGCACTTTCTGAGGGTCAGCTCATTAGAGATGCTTTCCAGGTGAAGATTGAGAACCTCGAGATCTCTTCGGATTCACTAATAGCTGAACTGGAAGAGTCACAAAAGAAACTGGCCGATCTTGAGGCCAAGCTTGCAGCTGTTACACGTGAAAAAGAGCTTCTTTCTGAAAGCATGGAGAAGCTTACATGTGAGAATCATAAAATGTCAGAGAAGGCAGTTCAAGACGAATCTGGCAAAAGCAATTTGCTCAAGGAAGTAGCTGATTTGCAGGAGAAATTGGCTGAGAACCTTGAAAATTATCACTGTATTGAAAGTGACATCAAGAGATTACAGGGCTTAGTGAATGACGCCTTGCTGGATCACGATCTGGCAGACAATGTTGTTGGCATCAGTAATACCGAGCATTTGGAAGGACTGCTTAGGAAGCTAATAGATAACTACATGGCCTTCTGTTTGGAGAAATCTATGCGTAAAGACACTGAGATGGAACACGTTACTGATGAAGCTGGTACAGCACCTGCTGAACAGGGACTGAAAGATTTGCTGGATACCAAGGAGCAGGAATTATTGCTTCTGAAGGAAGAGCTTGAGGTGGCTTTGGGTAATTTGGTCCTTTTGAAGGAGGAGAAGGATACAACTTTGCAGAAGTATCAGTCGTTGATTTCAGAAAGAGAAGCAATCTGTAAAGAGAGGGATGATCTGCAAGAACAACTCAAGCAAGAGGAGCAAAAATCTGCATCTGCAAGAGAGAAGTTAAATGTTGCTGTTAGAAAAGGCAAAGGGTTAGTACAACAGCGGGATGGTTTGAAACAAACAATTGAGGAGATGCATACTGAACTTGAACGCTTAAAGAATGAGTTTAGCCAGCGAGAAAATACTCTTTTGCAGTATGGACAGAAAATCCAGGACTTGTCAGCCTACGCAGAGAAGGTCGAGGCTCTGCAAGCTGAAAATTCAATATTGAGGAATCGGTTGACAGAGACTGAGCACAGTTTGCAGGATAGTGGCCAAACCTTGAGTGGTTTATTGACTGCATTACATGCCATTGATGTTGGGGGTCAGGTGAGTTCCAATGACCCTGTGCAGAAGATGGAAGGGATCGGGAAACTGAGTCGCGATTTGCATGCAGCAGCAGTTTCCTCTGAGCACGAAGCAAAGAAATCTAAAAGAGCGGCCGAGCTACTTCTTGTGGAGTTGAATGAGGTTCAGGATAGAGCTGACAGCCTCCAAGAGGATCTGGAGAAAGCACAAGCTGCAGCTACGGAGCTCTCCAAACAAAGGGAGAAAGTGGAGACTGCAAGAATTGAAGCTGTTTCGAATCTCGAACAGTTCATCACTGCCCGTGAAGTGGAAAGGAGAAGGCAACATGCCGACTTTATGGAGTTGAAGGCTGGTGTTGATCAACTGCTGGAGGAGTGTTTTGGGTTTGCTAATCTTCTAAATAATGTGTTTTCAAAGGACCTGGAGCTCTTGCGCAATGTTGAGGTTGGTATGGTGTCTTTCTTGAAACAGATGAATAGCATGAATGCTGTCAGCCGGCCTCTCCAAAATGCATCTGGAGATGCCTTCTCTAGTATTCCGGTAAATGAGGTAACGTCTATTCCCTTCGTTCTTTCTTCTAAGTACTACTTTTGAAACTTACAAAATGCTTCAATATTGTTATAGGTAAGTATGATCCCCATTTGTCCGTGTTTTCTCAAATGATCTGTGTTTTTTCAGGGGAAGATTTCTGGATCTGGTTCTTTCTTAGATCTGAATATGCAAGATGGAAGTGCCATAACTGAAGTTGTTGGTATTGTTGGCCATGGCTTGCGAGAATGCATGAAAAAGATCAATGATCTGAAGAGAAAGTGCCACACATATTCTACTGCTTTTGAGAAACAAGCTGCACGCCTGCCTGAAATCATGGAGACTATTCGAAGAGAAGTATCTTCTCAAAAAGAATCTTCAGAATCTTTAAAGAAAGATGTCACTCATCTTGAGTCATTGAGAACGGAAAAGGATG
Organism: Magnolia sinica; assembly: GCF_029962835.1. Taxonomy (NCBI): domain Eukaryota; kingdom Viridiplantae; phylum Streptophyta; class Magnoliopsida; order Magnoliales; family Magnoliaceae; genus Magnolia; species Magnolia sinica. The sequence goes on from NC_080582.1 coordinate 85,655,131, forward strand.
CTGAAATCAATATGGTGCAGAAAAACATTGCTCTGCTCTATGAAGCATGCAGCAGGTCACTTTTGGAAATTGAGAATCGAAAAGCCCATATGATTGGAAATGGTTTGACCTCCGGAGTTCATTTATCAGGAAATACTGGGACGACCTTGCTTATGCGCTTTGACCGAAAAGAAACTGTTGATGGACGAACCCTTTCTTTCACAGAGGAATCTATTAGGACAATGGCAGATGCCCTTTTGTCAGCTGTAAAGGGGTCAGCAAATACTCAGGCAGAACTTGTAGAGAGCAATGAAAGGGAACTGAAAGCCACCGTATCTCATTTGCAGAATGAACTTCAGGAGAAGGACATCCAAAGAAACAGGATTTGTTCAGAGCTTGTAACTCAAATCAAGGAAGCTGAAGCTACTGCAAAGAGTTACATAGTGGATCTTGAATCTGCCAACACGCAGGTGCATAATTTGGAGAAGCAGTTAGAATCAATGAAGAATGAGCAGAGATTACTTGAGACAAGAGTTAACGAGCTAAGGGATTATGAGTCCACGTCAAAAGGGTTACAGGAGGAGATCAGATCCATGAATGGTGCTCTAAGTGCCAAAGATCAAGGTAAAAACCATTTCGAGCTTTTCATTTAAAATAGCCCTTCCAGCTGAACTCGTGTGCTCTTGGCAATGCACTTGTGGAGCATATATACCAAATCAATGTGTGAGAGATCCAAGCTGTTTTTTTGTCAGGGTGATCCATCATTTAGGTTCCTTGGTCCAAAGGAAACAAAGCTGGTCATCAGATTGGCTGCTCATTACAAACAAAATGGATGTTGAAAATCAACCGTCCATGTCCCCACACATGGGCAGACCAGCCGTCTTTTGGCAAGGGCATAATATAGTGGGACTGCCTTAATAATGACTTGGATCTCAAACACATGCCAAGTCTCCTATGAGCCACGAGTGGTTCCCATTTGCATTGCTTTATTTGAAAATTAGGGTATTTGAAGTTCTCTTTGGTTTGAATTGAGCAACTTGAAATCTGTATACATGTCTAAGCTGTAATTTGGAACTCTGCAGAGATTGAGAGCCTAATGCAAGCACTTGATGAAGAAGAGTCACAGATGGAAGATTTGTCCAGCCGGATTGAGGAACTGGAGAAGGTTGTGCAACAAAAAAATCTGGCACTGGAGAACCTTGAAGCTTCTCGGGGTAAAGCTATGGCAAAGCTTTCTACAACTGTAAGCAAGTTTGACGAGTTACATCATCTGTCAGAGAGCCTTCTCTCGGAGGTTGAAAATCTTCAAACACAATTGCAAGGTCGGGATGCAGAGATCTCATTCCTACGTCAAGAGGTGACTCGGTGTACCAATGATGTTCTAAGTTCGCAGGAGAACAGCAAGAGGAATTCAACTGATGTGCAGGATTTAATGACATGGTTAAACATGATGGTTTCACGTTTTGGGGTGTATGATGTGCATCTTGATGATCAGAAGGGAAATCAAATTCATGCATTCACTGAAGTTCTAGAAAAACATATTACATCAGCACTGTCTGAATTAGATGATTTAAGGTTGCTTGCTCAAAGCAAAGATGCTTTGTTGCAAGCAGAAAGGAGTAAATTTGAGGAGCTGTTGCATAAGGGGGAAATTCTTGAGATTTCTCTACATGAGAAGGAATCCCAACTAGCATTATTGCAAGGAGCAGGAGGTTCTGGGCAACCATCTAATATGAACACCTCGGAAACATTGGATGTTGAACCACTGGTATGTCACAATTTATTTTTGGTTCTAATTTTTTCCCCTGATGCTGTTAGATGTTTCTTTTGTTTCATGTTTACCTTCTCTGGCCTGCCTTTTGGGTTATCATTATCTTTATTATTATTATTATTATTTCAAATCTCAGATAAGCATTTGTTGCTATTTGGGTTTTGTTTTTGTTTTTTGTTTTATTGTTTTGTTTTGTTTTTTGTTTTAGTATTTCAAATCTCAAATAAGCATGCAATCACTATTCATTATAACTTTCCTATTTGTGGGTTTGGAATTCCCTGGGTATTTGGGTCTTTAAATGGCATGCATTTAATTGAGCTGGAGCTAGATATAAGCGGTGGCCATTTTTGTTCCTTTTCAGATGCCATCTTAAATGGAATGCTCCCATTCTTATTGAGCATTTACTTGAGCTGGAGCTAGATATAAGCAGTGGCCATTTCTTGTTCCTTTTCAGATGCCATCTTAAATGGAATACTCCCATTCTTATTGAGCATTTGAAAGTCTCATATTGAATCAGAAAGGTTTCTTGCAGTGACCAAACTGTGGCAGTATTGAGCAGTTGACACTGAAGATATTGATATAAACCAACCTATATAAAATATGAATCACATTGAGGTTTGCTTTTTTTTAATTTTAAATATTTGGTTTTTTCGTTATAAAATCACAGAATCACACTACCTCAGTACAGGTTACTTGTATTCCATATCTGCTTAATGGTAGCATGATGGCATCTGGTTGCAATATATTGAACGGATTGTGCCTCATGATACGTCTTTTACAAGCTTCGAGTTTATGGTGTTATGGACATTTTTGTGAGCATTAAGAATAAGCGTGGTCCTTTTAAATCACTGCAAGGACTTTGAACTGTTAATCTCCAAAGTTATAAGCTGGTTAATCTCTAGAGTCATAATCTTAAATACATTAGCTAGATGTTTCCATCAACAAGTTATTGTTTTGTTGCCTTTTATTATTGATTTGTGGCAGGTTAGGTTGTGATGGAATTTGGAAGTATCTGTTTTTATTAATGCATTTAAACAAGCTAATCCCCTTTTAGGTTGACCTATAGACTTTGTGATGATTTAAACTGAAGACTTCACTTTCGATTTACGCTTTGCGCATATTTGGTGCAGATAAATAAAAGGGTGGGCCCTGTTCGCAGTATTCGCAAAGCCAACAATGACCAAGTTGCTATAGCAATAGACACGGAGTCTGGTAGTAGTATGTTAGACGATGAAGATGATGATAAAGGTCAGCTTGTTCTGCCGCCCTCTCTTGTTTTTATGGAAGCATGCCGTTTCACTGTGTTGAAGGAATCTTAGTGGCTGGAATATTCAACAATTATCTTTTCTTGCTTTTTTTAGTGCATGGCTTCAAGTCGCTTACCATGTCAAGGATCGTCCCTAGAGTTACGAGACCCATTGCAGACAAGATCGATGGGATATGGTAGGCACAATTCTAAATTTTCATCTTCAAGATAATATTATCTAGGCTATTTGCCGGAGCTAAAATCTTTTGTGTTGGTTATCAACCAGGGTCTCAGGCGAGCGGATGCTAATGAGGCAGCCTACTCTAAGGCTTGGAGTTGTAATCTATTGGTTTATGCTACATATATTACTTGCAACATCTATTTTTTGAGAAAGAATCCTACAGGTGCGTGTTGAATATCTTACTCTTTTCACTTTATACCTTTTTAGCCAACCACTGTTCATTGGAAAAATAGGATCATCTTCCAAAATCTTGTACCCTTCATTTGCAGTAGGCAGGATCCCTTTGCACATTTAAAAAGGGTCTGCCCACCATAAATGGATGGTGTGAGATATTGAATCATAATATCTTCTGTTCCAATTGGGCCTCTGCTACCGATCCTGTGATGATTGCCCCCCTTGATTCTTTGACCCTCCTGTGATTTTACTGATCTTTTCTCCTATACTGGTTGATTTTGGTACTATAGATATCTGCAAAGTAATGCAGAACTATATTGCCTTTGATGTATATTGCTGTATCTGGAAAAATCGAGTATAAGTAGATCATCTGAATTCTAATTGACAGCTTGACTATATTCTTATATTGATTGAAAGTTACAGCGTAGGTTCAGAGTTCAGAAAATTCCCCAAATGGACAAACGGTTGCCTTTTTATGCCTTGTGCTTGTGTCGTCTTTTGAAAAAATGAAAAAATAATAATAATAATAATAAATCTTCAGGCTGAGAGATTATACAGTCATCACCATCACCACCACCATCATCATCTAAGCCCTGTCCCAATTAATCGGGTACATGAATCTTGTTCTGCCATTACACTCTGTCATGGACCATATCCTGTCAGGATTCATGATAAAAGGTTGTCACAAAAGTTTCACACCGTCTGCCAACCTGATGCAACCACCCTCCTTTATCTGGGCTTGGGACTGGCAATGAGAGCACAAAACTGCCACTGGCGTTATTAGAGATTGTACAGTATGTTTGGGTTTTCAGTTTGTACAAGTGGTATCCATGGTTCAGTGATCCAAACATTGATATGATGGCACTTACCCTGGATGGCACACGCACCAAAATGGAACTGATCACCTACAAAATGCAGCATGGTACAATTCTTTTTTATTTTTTTATTTTTATGCCTCACTGAATCTTGTTTTGTAAATGCTGGCAAACACGGTTGTGGGTTAAGTTAGCCTACGATCAGCTGTAGGTGGTCAGTTCACCAAAAAAACCCCAGATTGGAAGATGAAGATCCTAGCTATAGATTATTCAAATCGTATTGTACATGTATGTGATATGTGTTACCCCAGTGAGAATGTTCTTTTCTTTTTGTGTTTTAGCTATAACTAAATTGTCTGGCACAGGTTACCTCCTATTTTGACTTTTTGGCTTGTTCAGGTGTCTCAGGAACCCAAATCTTGCTGAGTTGTTACATGCTGATGTGATAATGTTGAAAATATTATTTTATGTTATTATTTATGTCACAATAAATAGATCTAAGACAAACTATATAAATGATGGATCTTATATATCAACGAAATTATAAATAAGAATCTTTTTTTTTTTTTTCCCTAATGGACATGTTGACTTGTGTTTGACACAACAATTCTTGAGAAAGTGAGGTGTCCTTGTTAGGTGCTTTCATTGATTTAAATATCGGTTTTGGCGCACGTATCACACCCTTGGGATATGGAAAGATATCGGTGTTGCATGGGAAATGTTGCATGTAACCTGGAATGTATCACTGTTTTTGGAAAACATTAGGAAATTGATTGAATTTTTCGATGAAGATTCAGGGGATCTTAAAAATGCATTATTATATAAAACCCAAAAGATCACAAAAAACAAGTACGCATAATAAATTTCTTTTGTATAGGGTCCTAAATTGTTGCTCTATCTGACAAAAGTGATGCAATTGTATCCAAAATGAGTTCATATTGTAAATCATACAAGACAAGTACGAAAACACAATCAATACATTCAAAAGCCAAAGAAAAAAGTAATAATGTACCTATACTAATACAACGCGTGTATTAAAAAAATATGCTTCCAAAATATGTTTTTTTTAATGATCTATAAAAATTAAATTTATTAAGATCAACATCACTCATCATTCATCAATACACAAATATATTAGGAAATGATTTTGGTTGGCCATTGTAATTTTTAGAAAATATTAATTTATTTTCTATATTTTAATTTTAATTTTTTCCTTTTTTTTTTTTTTTTGAAAAGTCACATATTATATTATATAAAAGAAGGAAAGGAACAAATAAAATAAAGAAGCCTGCACCGCCGCACAGGCAACTAAGATCCTAAAAACAGCAAATTACAGCCCTTCAAATTTTCTACATTAACAGTCCATTCAGCGACTAGAAATCCGGCTCTGGAAGCGACAGAGTCAGCAGATTTGGATATCCCGTTGAAACCCCTGTCATTTCTTTCTTCCCAAACAGCCCACCAGACAGCGAGAATCGCCATTCTCCAAAGAGACAACTTCTTGTCAAAATAAATGCCATGCCAAGCCTTCATAAAAGTACCAGTCGAGGGAGGAGCTGTCCACTTCATTTCAAATCGAAGAAGGATATCTTTCCAGTTATGACTAATGAAGGTACAGTGAATAAATAGGTGATTCGCTGTTTCCTCATTAGACATACAACAAAGACATACATTAGGGAGGATCATCCCTCTTTTTGTCAAGTTATCGATTGTGAGGACTCTATTCTTGGCCACTAACCACGTAAACCCTATTATCTTTGGAGGAGCTTTGTACTTCCATATCTTATTGGTGTAGATCTCTTCTTTCTTATCCACCCCTTTATCAATACACCTGTAGAACGATTTTACCGAGAACTTTCCTGATTTGTGTTTGATCCAAACTAACTTGTCTTCATTTTCCGAATCTATCTTGACATTGTGAATACAATTTAAAAGCGCCATGTACTCTTCAACCTCGTTGTCGCGGAGATTCCTTCTGCACTCAACATTCCAGACCACCACTCCCCCAATCACAGAATAACTGGCTGCTACAGAAGTTTCCTGATTAGTCACCGTACAGAAGATGCAAGGAAACTTATCTTTTAGCACTCTGTCCCCTACCCAGGAGTCATACCAGAAACTGATCCTATCTCCTCTCCCTATTGAGAAGCGGAGATGATTAGAGACTTCCACCTGAGTAGATAAGATCCCTTTCCACACCGCTGAAGATCTGTTTAAGGATGAAGGGTTAGTCCACCAACCCCCTTTAGATGACCCATACTTTAGCTTTATTAGGGTGTTCCACAAACTACCATCTTCGGATCCCAACCTCCAAATCCACTTTCCTAGGCGAGCCCTATTCATTTTCTTGAGATCTTTTATACCAGCCCCTCCATCTTGGATATGCTTACACACCTCTTTCCAATTCAAAACATGAAACTTCTTTTTATCTTCCTTACCGTGCCATAAGAAATTTCTCCTTAGCTTCTCCAATTTCTGTAAGATCGCACCCGGGCATGAAAACAATGACATAAAGTATAAAGGGAGATTGGTGAGGGCTGCCTTTATAAGTGTAATACTTCCGCCTAGAGAGAGGAATCAGCATTTCCATCTAGCGAGGTAAGACCCAAATCTAGAAATTATCTTATCCCACATGAATAACGGGGGTTTTCCAAAGCAGAGGGGGAGGCCCACAAATGTAGTCGGAAGAGAACCCGCTTCACAATTCCAAATGCTCAGTCAATCTGTAGATTAGCCTACATGTTAAATGGGTGAGATTAGGAGAATTTCGGATTTTCTCAAAATTCCTTCATTTTCTCCAAAATCGAAAATTGGAGGTAAAAATCCATAATTGAGCATGCAAAACGTGCAAAATCACAGGTTAGTAACTTGGTTCCACTGATTCTAAACCATTTAAATGGGAAAAAAACACTTTAAATTAAAAAAATAATAATCACTAATTGGGTTTTGGCTTGTCTCCACTCTCTGAACTTGATTTTGCCACCCAAATCCTCTTCTCTCCAAACCAACTCACAAGGATTGGTCAAAATCTTCTTAGGAATCTAATCCATATATATATATATATATATATATATATTATTTTCCAATTCTTTCATCATCTATTTTCCCTTCTTAACATGCAAGAACTCTGTTCCTACTTCCTACAGAGACCACTCTGTGTCTCTGTCAGCTCCCGTTTCTCTCATCCATGTTGTCGTGGCTGGTGTTGGTTAAGTTTCTTGATTCCCTGAAGCTTTCCCTCCATGACATCCCTTAACTTGCTGCATTTTTGCTGTATCAATAAATAGTGTTTTCAACCTGTGTTTGGATAGGCCCCAATATTGAAACAGGTGGATGGGTTGGAAAACTTCAGCCAAGGTACATTTGTTTTGCTAACTGTGGCCCACCTGATGAGTGGATCAACCAGATACTTGTGCTAGGGCATCAATATGGTGTTGCCCTTTCAATGGATGGATTTGATCTTGGACCTATCGTGCCATGCTGGCATGGGGCGTGTACATGAGCTTTATTGCACACACGTGTGCTTAGGAAAGATCTACGATTAATATGGATCTAAGTAGTTAGTTCAATTAATTGGAAATAAGAAAAATGTTATAACCGTCTATCACATTCGTAATCGGTAGTCCTCATTTGCTGTTACATTAGAGTTCAAATTCATTTTGCCGGTGTCGTTTGGGAATCAGGGTCACAAGCATGTGTTGCCCTATGGAGCCCACATGCAGAGACGTTCTCAGAATCTTAACATCCATCTTATGGGTGCTATTTTGATTACTTAAGCTCCTGTAATCAAAGTGAAAGGAAAACCTTACCATCGACTTGTGGAGTTGAGTGGGAACCATTAAACAAAACATAACAGTGGTCTGAATCATCTGTTCAATGTATGCTTTTTAACGTGGCTCGTCTTAGTTAGTGTCCAGAACACGAGTAGTTGCAATCATCAGGCCATTTACACGTGTGCCCCATGGAGAAACGCACGCCAATGATCCCGGGCCACCACATAGTCAAAACAAACTCTTCATGTCATTGCAATTATTGCAATGGAGGATTGAATTTTGATTTTGGCGTATCATAATGGTCACCACCGAAACCAGGTCGCATTGCCCTGTATTGTGCTGTTCCGGACCAATACAATTGTATTGTTCATGGACAAAACTGGTCCCTGTCGGGCCGTATCCAGCCATTTATACTAGTTTTGGATGATAATTCAACCTTTCATCCAAGTTCTGCAGCTAGAACAACTCTTGCATTTCTGTCGTTATTAGTTTTGTTTTTGTTTTTGTTTTTGTTTTTGTTTTTGTTTTGTTTTTTTTTTTTTTTAATTATTATAAATAAACGGATTGACCATTTATTTATCAATTTGCAGGTAGGCTTCAAGTTAGGCAAGCAACGATGAAATGGGTCACCCCTTGGAAAAAAAAAAAGAAAAAAAGAAAAAGCCTCTGAATCATCTTGTGTAAACAACGATTTTGTTTTATTAGATTAGATATGACCTGGTAATTTACATTATTTTGGCCATACAGGCAGCTGTGATTTTCCTCCTCTTTTTTTGGGTTGTATAAATCTCAGTGTGCCCTGGTTTGCTTTCAATAAAAGCGCGCGATTCCATCAGCGGAGCCCACTTCAGCTATTCATCTCACACTCAAAAGAGCCATACAAGCAAAAACCCTATCAGTTGGCTCTCCTTAGTTGTGTACATCTGTTATACATTTTACATCTCTTCCTATATTTTCTACACGCTGTTATGAATTTCTTCTTTCTTGGAATTCATTTAAAGGTTGTCAGCTGCATTGTGGGATTTGTAATTTCGGATTTTTATTTTTTTTTAATATTTTGACCAGTTCTCTATTTTATAATTTCATTTCTTTTTTCTTTTTCTTTTCCAGGATGGCTATGATCTGTTGCCTTGTATCAGGAAGGAATGTTAATTGCCCAATGCTCGTAATGTGGCAGGTTGGGAGGTAGATCATATCCGTACATATAGTGGGAGGTGGGTGGGATCCCTGACCGTGGGGCCCACTGTGATGTATGTGCCTTATATCCATGCGGTCCATCCATGTTGAAAACTCATTTTAGGTCATGATCTTAAAAATGATGAAGATCTAAATCTTAGGTGGACCATAATACAGGAAATATGGTGGTACCCGACAATTAAAAACCTCTCGTGGGCCACGAAAGTTTTGGATCAAGCTTATATTTGTGTGGTCTCTTCATCCATGTCTTTGTGACCTTATCAACAGGTTGGATGGAAAATAAGCATTCTGGTGGCCCCCATGAAGTTTTTAATGGTGGGGAGTCAATCACTGACTGTTTCATGCGGTATGGTCCACCTAAGATTTGGATCATGCCTTAAAATCAGCCATCAGAAGGGATGGACGGTGTGGATGTAAGGTGCATACATCACGGTGGGCCCCACAGGGATCCGGCGGCCCCTGCAGCCATACTATGAAAATAGTGTCCAATGGATGATCCCGTACATTGGTTTCTCATGTTGAATCTATTTTTAATCTCGATCATTCATTTGAAGGCTGCTTTTCGGATGAGGGAGATGATATTTTAGAGCCAGGAGAACTGGATGACGACAGAGCCTCCCCTTCGTAGTATGCCTGGCAGAGTTATTAGTTGATCGGTACCGTTCATATAGTGGTCCCTACCATGGATGGCAATTGGTTCAAAATACACTTAGATTGGTTTATCGTAGCCATATGAATGTGGGCCCTCAAAGCTACAGTGACAAAAAAAACGGTCAAATGTTCAACATTGGAGTGCTCGAAGCTGAGGAAAATTGATTATCTGGTTAGTATGAATTTTGAAACGTAGGCCATCCATACTTGTGAGGCCCACTTGCCTGGACAGTTCAAACTAACCACCCGCATGGATGGCTCTACCATTTCCAGTTCATCCCGCATCATCTATTTATCTTCCCCATCATGTATAAATTAGGAATTGGGATCGTCCAATTCAGTTTGATTTTCAACTGCGTACCATTTGTGCAAAGGAACTCTAAATGGACGGTCTAGATTCAATGCACCTAACTGCGGGACATTCATGGCAAGACATCTCTTCTTGTTTTTTTTTTTTCCACGTGGAAGTTCATTAGTCCGCAGCAATCATGGAATTCATTTATTTATTTATTTTTATTATTATATCCTTCTGTTAGCTGGTTAGTACACCCCACCGTCAGTTCACACTTCACTGTGTTAACCACCCCCACTAGGGATCGATACCAAGACCTCAGTGATGAAACGAGGTATCTTTCACTCAGTCATGGAATATGTGTTCCACTCCAAGCTGTATATGTGGGGCCATGTTTCAGTGATCCGAGCCGTTCATCTCATGGACCCCACATCCGTAAAATATTCCAGAATGGTGAATGTGGGTGAAATTCACCAAGACTCAATAATATTTAAATACTACCGATTAATGTAGAAGGAAAAAATAAAAATAAAAAATGCGAAGGAACCACCCTTGTGTTGCTCGAGGTGGGCCCACTGTGTAAGATGTCTTAGCCCGATAATCAGGTCAGTCCAATACTCGGGCGGCAGGCCGCAGTTTGCAGAACGCATGCACGACTAACAATTCGAATATCGTCTTTGCATGCCCTTTTTTTTTTTTTTTTAACACACGCACACACATCCCCACACACTCACGCCGTAGTGGGATTTCACTACCTATGGATACTCAGAACCCTTGTCCGGGCGTTGAAACTCGTGACAGTCTACCACCCGAGCAAGAGTAAGGATCCGGTCGTCTGTGCATGCCTTGCTGGTGGCAAGACCTCAGGAAACCTCGTGGAAATACATGAACTTAGAACCACAAGATCGGTGGGGTCCACGCGCCATCACCATTTGACCCATGACGAGACCGCATGGAGACCTGTGCTCGACCGAAGTACGATGGACCACAAGATCGGTGGACCCCACCCGCCATATCCATTTGACCATATGCGGACCACATGACTGCAATGACCCTGTGGCGGTGGTAGTGTTAGCGTACACTGCCTGCCCACAGTAGTCGGTACTCAATCCAATCTCATCCGTACACGAGGCACATGCAATCGTCGATCTATTCCATCCAGGTGTCCGACCCTATGTTGAATGGGCCCCTCTACGCACGCGGTTCAGTTTAGAGACGTATGGCAACGGGTCCCACAGTCACCATATCTGTGGTCTAATGCTCACCATCGGATCATTCCCTAACAGTTGGTTCATTTTGTGTGATGTGTGGCCTGTAAATCGCCACGTGTTGTATTCGCGATGGGCCGGGCCATTGGTTCGTGTGATTTTCGAACCACTAGGAGATTGCCATCTTTGAAAAAGAAATCTACGGATAGAAAACCCACGTGAAAGTGACGTGTTGGTAACAGGAGCCGACACTCACGTGCTAGTTTTGCACCGTTTGGAAAAATGGTGGTGACTCATCGTCCTTGTCGGTGATGGAAATGGGCCCATCATATAAACGGTTTAGATCATTAGAACATGATTGAACTGAATCCTGACAATGAATACCATGATACAAAGCGGTTTGGATCTTGTATCATTAGCACATGAACCGGTTCCAAAGAGTCCTCACAAGTGTGTTGAATGATAACTACCAATAAACGTTTTTAAAACCGCCCATTCTTTTTCTTTTTCCATCATCATTTATTTGGACGGTCTGGATTGCCCTAAAACCATGACATGTGTAAGTTTCAGAAGTCATAACCATTTTTAAATGGTCCAAAACTCATATGATAGTTAACCGCATAGGTCATTCATAGATTCCTATTTCCAAATTCCTTAATTAGAGAAAATCCATGTGATGCAACTGAAAGAATCTAAATTCACATGAAATCATAAGACATCTCCAGATTTTGTGAAGATCCGATGGCCCTTGGTGGGCCCCACACCAATGGCATTAGAATCCAGAAGAAGATATGGGTTCTTGATTTAGGAGGACATGATACATCAGACCTTGTAGCGTGTTTTCATGTTTCCAGTCACTGAAAGTGGGGCCCACATTTATTTTAACAGCGGCCTCAAAATAGATGGTCAAAGATTAAGTAGACCAACAGTACTAGGACTGGGCCCACTGGGGTGTGTTAATGCATCCAATCCGTCCAGCAGGCTGGCCCCACCTTAAAATTTGGACGTACCCAAAATCAATCTGATCCAACCATCAAGCGGGCCACTGAGTGAATTTAGAGGGTTTTGGATGATTATCCATTGTTTCCTATGGTGTGGATCATCTAATGATTTTTGTAGGCTGATTTTTAAGATATCTCATCACCATAGTGCATGGGTTAGATGGTATATGCATATACTCTCCCACTAAAAAAAAAAAAACCTCTAAATTCATGTGGGGCCCACTTGATGGTTGGATCAACTTGATTTTTTAAGGCATCCAAATAGTGGGGCAGCCCTGCTGGATAGGCTAGATGCCATGAATACATCTTGATGGGTCACACGTGTAACACTTGTAGAAAATCTTATTGCATGGAGGACTTGCAAATACTAAAGAGACAGATGGATGGCTAGGATCTTCTAATTTGGAAGACTTTTTAGGGCATCTCCTATTTATGGGGGAGATGAACCTATAGGGTCCACCTTCCCCCATCCATGGTGGGGCCTGTTACATGAACGGTTTTCATTACCCGTAACTGCACTTTCATAACTAGGCCCGTCCTGAGTGATGCCAAACTCCATCCTGACCGTGGATCTAAGCCTAGAGAATCAATGTTTGGATGGGCCCATCACCGTGCATCAATACCTATCCAATATCAGAAGATCAAAACCGTTGGATATTGGGCCAAAGGTTGAGATTAAAGAAACTATTGAGCAATTCACGTACCAAATATTGGATGGTCGCGATCTTCCAATCTAAAAGATTGATGGGGTATTTCCCATCAATCGTGGGGCCCACCTTTGAAGATTTATTCCCGTTGGCGAACATGGAACGTAGAGCTTTGTTGAGCCCACACGCAATGCACAGGCCACCTTCTATGCCAGCATGGCATGCAAATGAAAAATCCAAGCCATCCATCATGTGGAACTAACCATTCAAATTCTTCTGACAAAAGATAAATGTGGACCACTCAGTAGTTATTCCATGTTGTTAGAAATAAACGGACCGGTTAGAAAACCTCATCCAATTTTTTTCACAACCGTACATTTTTAAGATAATTGTGGTCTAATTGACTAGAGGGCCCACATGATTCTCGGGTGAGGTAATCTTAATAGTGGCTCCTTTCTGATGGATGGCTGGGATATTGCATCGTTTTGCCACGTTGGCATGTGTGGTGGCGTGTGCATTAGTCAAGTTGTACGCGCAGTAGTAGATATACCTAGAGGTGGGCATGGGACGACCCGATCTGATTAACTTGATTGGTCTGGCTTGGTCCGATCCAACTTGACCCAAACCGAATGGGTGAGTCGGTCCGAACCAAGTAAGCTTCGCCCAATCCGAACTCAAACCGAATTGAGTTTGAGTTACCCAGTAACTCGACTTGACTCAACCCGAAACTCGATTTGCTTAGAATCGACTCGATCCAAAACCCGACTTGACCCAACTGTCTAACCCTACCCCGACCCGATCCCAACCTCTCTCTCTCTCTCTCTCTCTCTCTCTCATCCTCCTCTTCCAAGCTCGGCAACCACCTACCACCATCACCCTCCTCCTCCTCCTCCTCATCTCTCCTTTCCAGTCCCTCCCTCTTCCAAGCTTGGCAACCACCTACCACCATCACCCTCCTCCTCCCCTCTCTCCTCTCCACTCCCTCCCTTCCTAATCTTTCAATCCAAGTCGACCCGACTTGGTACTTCTAACTAGATCAGACTCGGTCCGGAATAGTCCAGGCTAGACCAAACTCGGATCAAGTTAGGCATGCTGGACTCGATATCGAGTTCGGGTCAAGCCTATTTCAAAACTGGATTCAGTCCAGCCAGCTCTAACTCGGTCTGACTCAACTCGATGCCCAACTCTAGATATACCGACAATCACAAACATGATTTTCCTAATTTCTTGCAATGTCATTGGTCCATGTCATCACTTCTCAATGACATTGTCAACACTACTATATTAAATGTGATATGTGATGATGTGGCCCAATCACATTGCAACAAATAGAAAAATCCTATTTGTGGCAAACATATGATCCGAATTCTTCCAAGAAATAAACACCCTTACTCAAATTTTTCCTGTTTATTTTATTTTACTGAGAAAAATGCTGAGTGTTGCATCAGGTCATTTAGACCATCCAATCAATCGATCTGAACCGTCTATCAAGTCAAGAAGTCATTTTACCGACTACCAAGAAAAAATAATCACTTAAATCGGATGATCCAATCCATCCTTGATTTGGCCTTTTTTAGTCATCTAAGATCCAAGTTATGGATTGGATGTCTGGGATTGCCCAACAAGAGCAATTCTTTAGAATCATAAGCAATCCATGATGGTCTTATCATTGGTCTATATATTTTTAATGATCTTGACCACCTATGTCTAAAGCAAATTATCTAGTGGTTAAGAATGAATATAAATTTACAGCCCCAAAATGTGTCAACATGGGTTCAATTGATGGATCAACCATTGATTGACTTTAGTCAATGTCCAATCAAGCTTGTACAATAAATGGAGACAAAATAATGGAGAGTTGATAGGGATGGTTTAGTCAGGCGGTGTAGGAGTCTTCGCCCAATAAAAAATTGGGAAGGAAAATGTGATCGATTCGTCGAGACTTTCAAAAGGTGGAAGATTTTTCGTACATCTCTTGTTAGAAGTAGGGCCCATCGGGATTTATTTTTATTTTATTTTAGGACTTTAAATTCTTCGTCGATGAGGGTAATGTTTTAGGTGTGTTTGTACTCGTTATGGGAAAATCCGAGCTAAACTCGACAAAGGTCGATTTGGAGAAGTCGACGAGCAGAGCCTCGGGCTGATAGTAGTTCGGCCGCACCAACCTAGCCATAACAATCTAGGTTGAGCTTTCAAGTTCTTTTGTAGAGCTTTGACACCAACCTGAAACCCGGAAGAAACCATTATACTTCCATCCGTTGGCTCTGACCAGGATTAACTCACCCATGAGCTCGGATTGTCATGAGTGAGATTTAGATTTCAAGGTCGGCTCGGATGAGAACATGGTTAACAATCACTTTGATGAATTAACTTCAGTAATGTACGTGAGGAGTGGTTTCTAGCGCACGATCTTCGGATAACGGCCAACATCAGCGCATGCACCATTCTCGTTCAAAGACAAAGATCGTGCCGAGAATGACGAGCACGTTCATCTCAGGAAAAAAGTATAAATAGGAGGCCTATTTACAAGAATAGGTACGCAATATCTGATACCCTAAGCCTACTTTATACAACTTAGACCCAAATTCCTAGCCTGACTTTGGCATCGCAGGGTCCCCTGCTTTAGCCAAGGTCTCCTTTATCCTTCTCTTGGGCAAGCTAACATGGCTCGGTTCAAGTGCTCAGAGCTTGGCGAAGGGTGAACTAGATTTTATCATCAACAATACTTAAAACTTATTTAGACATATTTATTTTAAATGTGATATTTTATTATTTTGTCATGTATGATGCTTTTTCACATGATTAAGCATTGAAAACATTCACATGTGCATGATAGTAACTTATACGCTATGGCATTTGAAGAAGAATGATTGAATATGTAATATATTGTGAACACTGAAAATCGGTGCCCACGCTGATCTGGTAATCTTTTGGAAGTGGTTTTGTCTTTTGGGGTGTGTGTGATGTCAGTTTAGAGTCGCCACTAGTCACTTAATCTTAGAATCCTACAATCGGCTAGAACCCGCAGAATACTCAAAGTTGGAGAAATCTGAAGATTCTCCTACCTTAGATTGACTCTTGGTTTGCAGTCCAGGATTCTGGGTAAGGGACCTTAGTTACAAAGACGGAAGATGTTAGACACCCTCTCTACTCGTATGAATGTACGGTCTTTACTCGGTGTGGTAAGGAAATCTCAAGGGTTGAATGATATAGTCGAAATGGGACTAGGTACACGTGGATTTCTAATGCGGCAGATTCGAGATTTCGGCAAGCCACAGAGCATACATCCAGCAATATGTCTAGAAGGGGGTGTGATGATGCTTATGCAAAAAGGCAAAGAAAAACAGACTAGATCACCAGGAATTTCTGATGTGACAGAATCCAATTTACGGCAAGTCACAGAGCATACGTTCGCAAGTGATCTAAAAAGCAGGGGGGTTGAGAAGGAAATAAACGTTATGATGAATTCTTATATGTAAGGAATGTGAAAAGATCTTTGGCTCGATCTTGAGTAGGCTAAGACATGTATTGCACCATGATTAATCCGAGCTAGACTTGGAGGTTGAGAAGGTTAGGAGGAGGCTAAGGGGTGGCTGAAAAATCTAAACTTGGAGGCTTGGGAGCTCCTTCTCACCTCCACTCTTTTCCTTTCTCTCTCTCTCCCTCCCTTATTTGTATGCTTTGGCTTTGACAATAGTTTGGTGTTTGGGTTAGGGTTTAGGTTAGGGTTAGGCTGAGATTAGGGTTTGGTTTGGATTAGGATTTGGCTGTTTGGGCTAGTGTTTGGTTCAGATTAGGGTTTAAGTTGGGAGTAGGGTTTGGTTCGGATTAGGGTTTGATCATGGTTTCTGGATTGTCTTAGCTTTTCTCAAGATACTAGCTTAGGTGGAGTGTCTATATATATATATATATATATATATGGTGTTTAAAGATTTATGGTAGTTCATGAGCTTGAAAGATAAAAGTGGCACTTATAAAGCACTGAAAGATAAAAAACAACAATCATAACATATGAAATACATGTAATATGCATGTGTAAAAAATAATACTTTAATGACTATAATCATTCACAGGACTTATAATCAGACCATTATTGTTTTCAAGATCTCTAATTGGACCATAATCATTCATGATGCTTATAATCGAATTATTATCATTTTCAAAACTTATAATCAAATAGTAATTATTTTCGAGACCTTTAATCGTATCGTAAACATTTTAAAAACTTATAATCAGACTGTAATTATTTTCAAGACTTGTAATCATACTGTAATAATTTTCCCTAGACCTATTATCAGATCCTAATTATTCTCTTATATCACATCCAATATATTCAGAAAACACATCTTTTGAAGAATATATTATGCACTCGTGACACAAGTAATGCATCTGACACACAAGTATACAAGAAATAAATTTTCAATTGAACTTCGTGGAGGAGTGATGCAGGACAATTAACCACTTGCTCTAAAAGCTCGAACTGTTAGAGTATGGCAAATTAATCATTTTATCTCATAGCCCAAGCCCCACATCTCATGGGTTAGGACCTCGGCCGAACCCCCTTCGTGGGCCCCAAATCACATGGGCCGCCCACCTCGAGTGTATCCCCGCATCCCACGGGCTACCCCACTTCAGTCCGGTGTGAAATGCACATTAATCACCCTTGGTAAGGTGTCTCGAACACGAGACCTCCCCCTTAGGCCCCAAATTGCATGGGTCACCCACCCCGAGTGTGCCCCTGCATCCAACAGGCGACCTCACTCGAGCCCAGTGTGAAAATGCCCCTACATTAATCACCCCCGGTGAGGAGTTTCAAACACGAGATCTCCCGTTCTGATACCAATTTGATGCAGGACAATTAACCACTTGCTCTAAAAGCTCGAACTGTTAGAGTATGGCGAATTAATCCCTTTATCTCATAGCCCAGGCCCCACATCTCATGGGTTAGGACCTCGGCCGAACCCCCTCCGTGGGCCCCAAATCATATGGGCCGCCCACCCCGAGTGTGTTCCCGCATCTCACGGGCTACCCCACTCGAGCCCGGTGTGAAATGCGCATTAGTCACCCCTAGTAAGGAGTCTCGAACACGAGACCTCCCCCATGGGCCCCAAATCGCATGGGTCACCCACCCCGAGTGTGCCCTTGCATCCAACAGGCGACCCCACTCGAGCCCAGTGTGAAAATGCCCCTGCATTAATCACCCCCGGTGAGAAGTCTCGAATACCAAATTTGATGCAGGACATAAAAATTAAATATGATATGCGAGATTTCAGGCTTAAGATCACGTTAGTTTAGAAACAATTACACAAATTTCATATCCCACATGAAAGTCCAAACATTCATTAAGGGGAATCTATGCGGGTCCAGGCCTACACATGATAGAGCTGGATCAATAAAAATTATGAATCAAACAATACTCAAAGATAAGAAATAATCATCCACACATGCATAGTAATCAGTCCCTAATCCAAGGGATTCAGAAATTTCAATTCGGGGAACCTTAGGGTAAGAAAATTGACAAATAACTTAGGAAAAACGTAATCTAAGGCTAGGATTAATGAAAAATGGATATGAGATGATAAAAGAGGATAAAAACCTGAGCCAAAAGACGATCCCGCGTGTGGACAACAATAATGGCCAGACGGACGTGCGTGTGATCCTAGCCGTACGTGTGTAGGGCCTACTATTCAGAAAAAGGCCACCTTTGCCCTGGTCAGCCAGGGATGGTCTCCAAAACTCCCAAATCTCAGCTCGATCCAATGTATGGTTTGTGCGTGGTGCTCCGCCGAAGTTTCAGCTCG
The DNA here is from genome assembly GCF_029962835.1 of Magnolia sinica. Lineage (NCBI taxonomy): Eukaryota > Viridiplantae > Streptophyta > Magnoliopsida > Magnoliales > Magnoliaceae > Magnolia > Magnolia sinica. The sequence continues at coordinate 85,673,927 of NC_080582.1, forward strand.
CCTGTGGACCGAAATCTGAAAACCTGCTGTAATGAAGAAATCTGATGCAACAAAAGGACGAATTCGAAGTAAGGATGGTGGGGGAAGATGGAAAAAAAAGATGATAGAGGATGGGGGTGAATCAGGATCGATGTGGCTTCGCACCACGGTAGTTAGCCCTTCGAAAATGGAGGGCTTCGCACCCACTTTTGAATTCTTCCACAACTTACGAAGAAAGCAGAAAATAAAGCAGAATTTTTTTTTATTAACTTCAATGAATCAAAAGAACTACAAGAGGTACCTATTTATAGGAAAAATCCTATACTCAAAACTCACACCATGTGTGCAACCTATTACTTGGCGATGAAGTAAACTAAAATAAAAACCAAACAGAGAAATCTAAAGCGTTCACAATGTTCTAAATAATAACAATAAGCAAAACCTAAAATATGAAATCAATCCGACGAGTGGGCCACGATCATGAGATCCCATGATGGACTTTTTTTGATTATCAGGCCCAATCTTTTGAACTAAACTTCGTCTTCTAGGTAGGAGGCCCTCCCTGGACGTCGTCATCGAGACAGATCAATGGTGGGGCCCTCCTGCTCTGTACGTACGTGCGTAGGTGAGGCGGGATGCGTGCGCGTATGCGCAAGATGTCCCAATCAAGGAGCGTTTGGACAATCATTTAACAACAAATCATCAATAGGTGAATTTTTCATCACAAAAACAGGTAATCTCTTACTCTCTTCTTGCGCATCTTTTTTGAGTGTTTGGATTTTGTCATGACTGTCTCTTTTATAGAGATTGGGATCATTTTCTGTTTTGAGATTATCAATCACTACTAGAAACCCACCCCCCCACAAAAAAAAAAAAAAAAAAACTATTTTCATCTGTTACCAATAGAGGTGAGGCATTTCAGCTGTTATTGGAGAGAGGGGGTAGGAAACACATATTTTGTGGAATACACTAACCATTAAATGAGATATTTTTGGACTCTTCTATCATCCATGTTATTGGATTCTGTTCTCCAAATGTACGTAACAAATCATGTTAGAAAAGTCCATGCATCACACTCATAGGCGTGTTTGGTACCACTAAAAATGAATTTTAACATGGTTTTCTCTCTATAGGCGTTGACAGGAAGCATACCAACGGTTGGGATTCAAACGAGGATAGAGGCCCACACAAGCATCCAACAAGCCTGTTGACAGTTGTTTTCACGTGGAGAATTCTTTGCAGATGCTTATCACTTCCCAAATAAATCCTCCCCAGTTAATCACCACCGTTCAAAAGGCATTTCTTAAAATAAATAAAATAAAAAACGTTTTTGTGTGTGTACGTGAGTGCCAGAGCGGGCATAGCTCGCATCTACCTGTGGCAGAAGTCCTGAATGAAACACGTGTGCATGATTTGAGCCTTCCATGTTGTTGAATATAATGCTTAGATCTTCTCCCTAAGAAATCAGACCGCTTCACTCATCTTCAAGTGGGCCAAAATACACAAAATAAACGGACGGTCAAGATATTTTTTAATTGCTGTCCTGTCCATTGCTTTGGATGCTTTAGCTTACCTGAGGTGTGAAACAATCTGATTTTCAGGCTACAAGATCTAAACAGCGTGGCCCACCTGATTGAAAGATCTGATCAAGCACAATTATTTCACACTTGCACGTGTGCCTGCGTGTGGGTATGCAGGCTCCGAACAGATTAGCAAACCTCAGTTCTATAACAAATGATCTAAAGACACCGCACGGGAATCTTTTTCGTAAGACTTTGGGGAATTATTTGATACTCTGGCCGCTTATGACACTTGATACTCAGGCACTTAGAAATGGTACACATGGCGGAAACCACATTCACTAAGTTACAATCCAAACATCAGATTAGTTTAACAATCCTGACCACTGATTCATGGACACTAATTCGTTGAAATATGAGTATCATTGGATTTTTTTCATGTTAACCGTCTAATAAATGTCCAGCAATCTGATAGTTAGATGATCAATAATCATAACTGTTGGTCCATAATACATCAAAAAGTGGTACCCATAATTTGGACGGTTGAATTTCGATGACTTGTATTGCACCTCTGCAATTTCTATATTCCTGAGTATCATCCATCACAGTCCGCCAGAGTATAAAAATTTTGTCGGCTTTAATCTCCAACCAGTGATTTGTTTTCTACGACTTTAAAGCACGGCCACTAGTAATCATGGCCCACCGAAAGACTTCCGGACCCTACACCATCTTTTAATAATATCAGTACACACTCACATATTTATCTTTTGCGACAATAAAGAGACATCTGCTTCAGCCTCTCATTCATTGCCCTTTTTTTAAGTTGTGGTGTCTGATGTACGTGCATGTGACTACTATTCAAGTCGTGGGCCCCATTTTTTATGGGGTGTATATCAAAAAACTACAAATTATTTAAATAAATCCTAGCCTTCTAATTGCAATAGGTTTATTTCTAGCCGTTCTTTCATTTGCTACCCACTAGTTGGATTGTTAGGTCCGTTAGACGAGTCTGATCTTGAACTACATTCTGTCTTAAGTGGGCCCTATTATTTGAACGGTCTAGATTGACCGCTTGTCTAAAACAGGCACCATATAGGAGACACCTTCGTTTCAAAGTGGTGGTGAACGAGCATCTAATCATTTATATCATCCAAATTATACCAACTGCATCGAATCTACCCTGAGATCGAACGGATGCGATCTTTTGAGCAATGCAATTTTTGTGGTGTCGTCCACAATGTCCGTTCATCAGGCGGGCATGACTGTTTAGGTAAATCGCCAGGAAAAAGAAGCTGATCCGTTCATCAACGAGGGCCTTATGTTTCTATGAAAATGGGACGTTGGTTAGCTTTTCTTATCTGCCTTATTCAAACGCATGGCCAGATGGACCTTGCATTTCGGCCCAGCACATCAACAATCGTATCCCTCCAGATCAACAGATCGGATCTCACACAAGCTAATTGCATAGACACGTGTCAGAGTCGAGTAGGATTTGCATGGCCAGTCCCGCGAGTAGCCATCGCGCGTCTGGATAACCACCGCCTCGTTTGTTTTATTCGATGATAACTGATGCCACGCGTCCACATGTTGTGGTAGTGTACCATTTTTCCCACATACTTGCCAGATACGAAAGGAATCATGACCGTGAAAATGGTAGGCCCCACCACGAAAATTACATGGTTCAAAATTCAGGCTGTTCCATTCATCAGGTGAGCCACACCTTTGGAATCAATGGACAACCGACGGTCGGATTCAGCATACAGATATCGCCCACCTATTTATCGTATCAGCCTTTTTTGATAATATCGATCTCAATGGTGGGGCCCACCATTTTGGTGGTAATAATGTCCCACACAAGTGGCATGCTGGCATTTGAACGTACGATTCTGCAAGTTGAAGTTGCGTGCGTGTGATCACCTTTGTTATTCGATCCTAGCAAAGCACCCAACGGCCTCACGCCTGGGATCGGATTCGGTCAGGTCGGGATGACACCGACTTCGGTCAGGTCGTGACGGTGGGGCCTACCTTGACGTATTTTCTATAAATCCACGCCGTCCATCTGTTTTTCCAGCACATTGTAGGCATGTTCCAAAAATGAAGCAGATCAAAATCTCAGGTGGACCAGACCACTTGTAACAGTTGTGGTTGGACGTTAAAAAATTTTTGTGGGTGACGAAAGTTTTGGATCAAGATGGTATTTATTTTTCCCCTTCATTCAGTCCTATGTGACCTTATCAACAGGTTAGATGGTAAAAACACATTACTTTCGACCATAGGAACTTTTTAATGGCGGGCGTCCAATCACCACTTTTTCCTGTGGTATGGTCCACCTGAGAATTTTATATCCTTTATTTTTGGGACTATGGCCTAAAATGATGTGTAAAAACGGATGGACGGTGTGGATATACAGAAAAACATCAAGGTGGGCCCCACGGTCACGGCCTTACCGAAGTCGGTGTTACCCCGACCCGACCGAATCCTCTCTCCAAACGGTTTTACCATCACACGTTCGGAGCCAACGGCTCTTACCCACGTGGCGGTTAGCGAACGGTGCAGATGCTGGAGAACTTTGCGTGGAGGTTACGTGGGAATGTTGAGTGGAGGAGAGAGATTGGAGAGAGAAGCCTTCTTTTATTTCTCTCCGTATCTTGCATCGCCACGTGGCGACACAATGTCGGTTGTAGATACGACCACGTCATCATTAGCTGTTATTGGTGGGCAGGCGGATATTCCGGAGGTAAATGCCGGTGAGCACGTCTGGTCTGTTAGCTTTTCAAAATGACGATTTTGCCCTCGTAAATTTCTTTCATGTGAGAAAAACTACGGACTTCGGCGCTTGATTGACACTCCTGCGTCAAATTTATGACAGCTAATACATAGGGCACGGTTCAACACAATCTGAACCGTTTATCTTATGGGCCCATGAAATCATTGTCCAACTGATGCATATCCTATTTTTCCCATCAATTCCGTCAGAGCCGATCTCCTGGCTTTTATATTCCATCATACTCTCATTAGACAAATTCAAGTCCTTTTAAGTTTTATGCCTGTTTGTTAATAATGAAATAATGAAATTTTTTACTTAACGGATAATTGGGAAAGCGCTCGATGTTTAGTGGTGTTTGTGAACAATGATTAACAAGGAAAGTGCTCTGTCATTTTATGTTGAAAGTTTTTTTATGACCAAGGTCTAGCTTAATGGTGAATTCAGAATGTGCTCCGCAAACCTTTTTTAAAAATCTAAAATTACCCTACGGGACAGAGATGTTCTCATTTATATAATACATAAGTAAACTTTTAACATATGACACTTCTCCGGGCCCACCATGAGTTATGTGTTACATCCACACCGTCCATCAACTTTTTATATCATTCTAAAGCATGATCTCAAAAAATAGTCACATCTGAAGCTCAAGTCAAGCACACTACGAAAAGTAGTGGGAATGGAATGACTACCGTTAAAACCTTTTTAAGGTCCACTGCGAAGCTTATTTGCCATCTAACATCTTCATAAGGTCATATGGAGCTGGGTGAAGGGAAAACAAAAATAAACTTGATCAGAGCCTTCCGTGGCTCCAAGAAGTTTTCAATGGTAGGAACCCAATTCTCACCGTTTGTTGTAGTGTGGCCCACTTAAGCTTTACATTTGCTTTATTTTTTTTAAATTTTTTTTATTTTCTAAAATGATATGAAAAAAATGAATGGACGGTGTGGATAAAATATATACATCACGGTAGGTCTCACAAAGCCCTTGACTGTCCGTCTTTAACTAGATCGGGGGTGGTACGTGAGCCTTTAGCAAGAAGCTCCTACACTAGAAACCTGGGTGGGACCCACCGTGATGTTTGTGGTGAATCTAACGTGTCCATATGTTTTTTGAGCTCATTTTAGGACTTGAGACAAAAAATGAGCAAGATAAAAGACTCAAGTCGGCCGCACCAAAGGAAAAAGTGGATAGGAAAATTCCTATCGCTGGAACCTCCCTTGGGTCGACAGTGATGTTTACATGCCATTAATATCATTTATAACGTCATTTTTATTGAGATGAACTGAAACCACAAATATTAACCTGATTCAAAATTTTTGTACCCCCACGAATATTTTAAGCGTAGACATTTAATCCATTTCGGCCCATTTGAGTATTTGATACAGGATCTGGCTCATATTTGGGCCCATATCCTAAAATGATCTCGCAAAACGGATGAACATGGTAAATTTATCACAAACATCATAGTGGGCCCCACCTAGGTTTCTAGCACATGAACTTCCTGTGAAAGGTTTCACAGGAAATCCGCATCCCGGATCAAGGGGGAGCAGATTAGGTGCGACCCCATATCCACCAAGGTGGGTGGGACCCCTGACTATGGGGACCATTTAAAACTTCCTGTGGGCTACAAAAACTTTGGATCAATATGTTATTTGTGTCCCTACATCAAGAGGTTGGATGGCAAATAAACATTTCAGTGGAATCCATGAAGGTTTTTAATGATAGGGATTTAACCACGATTATTTCATATGGGTTAACATATTTCAAACATTGATTAACGAACTGGTTGTTCTAGATTCACTACTAGTTTTCTGATTTCTGATTCAAACTATAGATTATGCAGACTTCGTATCTAAGATTTTACAAACAAACCATTATATATATATATATATATATATATATATATATATATATATATATATATATATATATATATATATATATATATATATATATATATCACACCCTGAATGATATTTCATTGCGTTTGAAGCCCAAACTATCTTTTGAATACATGTATGGCCATAAACTTGCATGAGTGGCAAATACAAATGTGCCATAACTAAATATTCAAGCATTTCACATGTATCACATTCAACTTTAAGCGCCCCACATGTGACATGTGTTAATGTGCATGCTCAAGTGATGAATATATGCTACCGTGCATCTTCACATGCGTTACATGTGTCTGAATTATATGTGCATTTGTATATCTTCGTATACTAATATGCATTATGTGTACAAGAGCTATACATGCTTGTTAGTGTTTGAGAAACAGCAATCACTAATTCAAAACAGTTAAACAGGTATTAGCTAGATAGATGTATCCAAAAATTTCTGTTCAAATAGCACTTTGATGGTAACTAAATGAACTCTTAGTTATATCATTCAAACTTTCCATACATCCATCTCAACATTCTCCATTTACACCACAACAAGTAAATATCTTTCATGCTAGTTTCTAAACATAAGCGGCAAAAATAAGACATTAGCAAAGTTTCATAAACCATTAATGTTAGAAAAGTAAGTGTTTCTTGTACATAACGGAGGATAGAAGAAAACGATAACGAAACGATTAGATCTATCGGGTTCAAGGCTCGACTTGAATGGTCAATTTCTCAAGACAGATTTGCTGCCCTTTTTCTGAAAATTTCAGCAAGTGCAAATGAAGGAAATCTGTAAATTGTCTTCAGGATACAATGAACTCTCAATCCGATTTTCAACACAAAAATTTGCACATTTAAGTGTTGAACAGATCTCTAGTTTTGACACTGATATGCCTTAAGATGTTCAGAAAATATTTAGCAAAAGATTAGATCTAGAGTAATTGCACAGAAAATGATATAATATCAAGGATTAAGAGTGTCCTCTTCTGGATTATAGTATCCAAGATTTATATCAATTGAAAGGTTATGGATTTCTTCCTGAAGAGGTGCTAAAGTGCCTCTTCATGAAATTCATACCCATTCACAGCAAATAATTATCTTTTCATGAAAGGACATAACTCTTTGTCCTATGACAGTTATTTCTATACCCATTCAGACAGGAGCAATTATTCAACAGGAAAAACTGTATCCACATAAGCGACACATGACATAGGTGACACATGTACAATTATGTCACAATTACTCTCAATCAACAAAAAAGGTAATAAAACATCAGGGTACCATAGCCCAAAAAAGATGAACTGAGTGCCAAAAAGACTACGGCTCTCGCGCCTAATAAAGCGCCAAAAAGTGCCCAAGCAGCCCTACAGCCCACGCTACGTGCGCGCGCGACACCGTCCTCGAGGAGATTTGAACCCTGGTTGCATAAGCAAAAACCCATTCTCTTACCGACTGGCTATACACACTAACAATAATTAGAACCATGATTTGGATGGTTAAGATTGGTGTGTGTGTGTGTGTGTGTGTGTGTGTGTGTGTGTGTGTGTAAAGTGGATTTAGTTGCTAGAATATGACAATACTATGTAGTTTCATAGTTGGTAATGGCTTAGTCCTTGGCTTTCATAGATAGTTAGGATGCCTAATAGGAATATGTTGTTGAAAAGCATACACAATTGATATGGATAAAGAAAAAGAGCGAAAGTCATATGCTAAAAGCCAAAGTCAAAAACTAGAAATAAGAGGTGCAAAAATTTATGCATTTTAGTTTATATTTATATGTACAAGATGATAACACGAAATTTTTTTCTTCACTAAATCAAGATATATATATATATATATATAAAACTTATTTCCCTCTTACCTTTCACCAGTTGAATAACTTTCCATCTAATAAGTATTTTAGAAGAATATACTTTTTGAATACATGTTCTTCTTATATATACAACACCACATTAGAGAACATGTATAAAGTTCTAAAAAAAAACTAAGCTTTATGTGTACGTACTTATGTATATAGAATAAGAAAGGAGAAAGGGAGAAAAAGTGAGAGAGGGGTCCAGCTCCATGACTGTAGTAGACAAACTCTCTTGAGGATCGAGTGTCCATGTGGGGGTGTGTAGAAAAGAAAAAAAAAAAAGAAAGAAAGAAAGAAAGAGAGAAAAGAGACGGAGAGATAAGGAGAGAAGTGATCTCCACCATCTCAACAAACAATCTAACCCATTTAATATCAAGTATTGAACTTGGATGCACCTGTTGTACTGTATCTCTGATCGCTTTTGGAAAACTCAATTGAAAGGACACGTGCTATAGCAAAAGAAAGATATTGTAAGCTAAAGATCTCTAAGTATGCTCGAAGTACTTTTTGTAGAATCACAACTAACAGGATGATAAGATAAGGAGCAATTGAGATGAATTCAAAAACAAATTAAGCAGCCGACCAAGCGGCCGATAGCTAACCAAATGGTCGACAAAACGACCGATAATACTCATTCAGGAGGCCAATCAAGATGTCGAATGTCATCCAAGAGGTCGATCAAGTGGCCGATTTTCATCCAAGCGGCCGATAGCCATACTGGAGGTCGATCAAGCAGTCAAGTGTCATCCATGAGGTCGATCAAGCGGCTAAGTGAAATGCGGTTGAGTTATCAAGGAGGCCTAAAGTGGTTCCCGAGACATATGCCAAGTTTAGAAAGAAGCATCTACAAGGCCAAGTAGTACTGAACAATTATAATAACCATCAGAACGTGGGAATGATCCAAATGGCCTGATCAAGGCTATGAATAGCAAATGAATTTAGTAAGAAGGTCGTCTCATACCAACAAAATCAAACCAAACATTATCTTTCAAATATATTTCAATTACTGATTTTTTTACATTTCACAGTGTAATCATTTACTTTTCTTGCCAAATAAATTATATTTCTTAGTATAATCATTTACTTTTAACCTATTGCCTACATTTCATAGTGTAATTCGTAGTATTAATCAAATAGTTGATAATTTTAACTATTATTTGAGTTTACACTGATACATTAGATTCAGTTTTGCATATATAAAAATAATAAGTATTTTGCAACTATTCTTTACAACCGAATATAAGAATCCTTTTATTATTTCACCTTATTTGTACTAAAAAGTCCTTTAATATGGAAGTCAAATGTGTAACCCATCATCAGTGCACACATTGGCCAAATGAGTGAATATGCATCTAATCTCATCAAATTTCAGTCATACACTACATATCTATTTGCCTATTTTGACACTTGACTTCAATTCAGACTTAATTCCAATTCTAAGACGCCCATGTTCCAACTGCCTAATGCCAAACCCAGCACCAACCGCACCAATTTTAATTATCCGTTTGACAGACGCAACCATGGACCATCCAAGATAGGCCTACGGTTCTGACGATTTTGATTGTCATGTATTCCATATCTAAAATGGTTTAGGTCAATTGCACAATCGCACACCTGAGAAGCCTAAGCCGTCGTTCTTAAAAATAATAATAATAATAATCAGGGGCATTTGGGTCACCTGAAAGCCTATTCCCGACGGGGTCAACCCATGCCACGTGTCCATCTACGAAACTCCTATCCTTCTTTCTTTTGCGTGCGACGCACCACGAAATGGACCCACATTAGCAACCAGATATTTTGCCCGCTCGTCAGCCCCACACTATTTTTGTGAAAGGCAACAAAGAAAGAGGAAAACTTAATACTCTAAAGAGCGTAATGGATAATACTCAGGCAGTCATAAATTACTCACAACTTACATACGTGGCATATAAGTAAGTTAAATTAAACTGTCCAAGTTAATATTCTCAGTCTTAGATGTATCATGATTCAAAAATCAAGCTTAATTAATAAATTAAATATTGGATTAGTGGATATTTATTGGACGGTTAAAAATAAGAAATCCAATGGTCCTATTTTAACAAAAGAGTGTCCTTAAATCAGGGGTTGTAATTGTCTAACCAATATGATCTTGGGATTGTATCTTAATGACAGCTTTTTCGATAGGTTCATCGGTTTAATTTGATGCGTCATTTTCCACGTGTACAATTTCATGGTGCTGTGTATCAAGTTTATACGCTGCCCGAGTATTCTATAACTACATAGAGAAATACTTCAGCAGTTCGAGGCAGACGAGGTTTGTGGCCAGGGAGGCTGCTCCCCTCAAAACCACTTGTGGTTTTTCAAGACCGCTCCCAGTTTCCCAAAACCGCTCCGTGTTTTTTTCTCGCTATTTAAGTCCCTTCAATCCCGCGAAACCTCAACATTCTCTGGCCTTTCCCGCGATCTCAATCCCGCCGGAATCCCGTCGCAATACCGCCGGAATTCCGCCTCCGATCGCTGGGAAACTAACAGGAGGTACGGTTTCTGACCGTTCTAGAAGCGGTTTTAGGCCTTTTTTAATTTCTAGGGTTAGGGTTTCGCCAGAGATGAAATCTAGGGTTTGCGAGCTTTGCAATGGAAGAGCTTCTCTCTACTGCGAGTCGGACTCGGCGTTTCTCTGCTTCGATTGCGATCGCACGGTCCACGAGGCGAATTTCCTCGTCGCGAGGCACGTGCGCCGGATCGTATGCCGCCGGTGCGGTCAGTTCGACGGGGACTGCATCTCCGGCGTAGGATCCCGGCAGATCCGGCCGATCTGCCGGCCTTGTGTGGAGGAAACGGGAGATTCCTGCTCGAGCGCGTCTTCTTCCTCCTCGGCTTGCATTTCCACGGCGGAATCGGTAACGGGCTCACCGGAGGAGCGGAAAATCGCCGGGAATCGGAGAAGAACCCGGAGAATCTCCCGATCCGGGTCTGAGTCGGCGATCTCAAGCGAAGGATGCGCGAGGAGGAAGAAAATCGCAGGAAAGGAGATGAGAGGCACTCTACACGCGCGGGCTGAGGGTATTTTGGTAATTTGGGCGAGGAGGCTGGGGCTGAGTAACAGGCGTTGCTTGGCCCTTGCCTTGCATTCGTTCGGCGTTTGTTTGAGAGAATTTACGGTTTTACCCTTCCGGGCCTGCCTCGCTTCCTCTCTGTGGTTCGCGGTGAAGGCCAGCCGTACACGTGGCAGCCTGAAGAAGCTGGTAGAATGCAGTGGCGTCCCAGCGAAGCTGATATTGCTGGTCGAATCGAAGCTTTCTCGGATAATCGAGCTCGGGAAATCTGATCAAGATGATGAAGAAGGATGGGCCGAGTGCTCGGATTGATAGCACGTGTGGAAGCGTTCAGGCGACACGTGTATAGCATCTCCATCGTTCGTAGCGAAAAGAGATTGAAAAAAAAAGGAAAATAGGAAAAGAAAAGGGGTATAAATGAAATTTATTTGAAATGTGAGTGTATTTACGAGTCTTTTTGTATGTAATTAGACTAACCTTTGATTTATGGTGTGGTTTTGAGGGGATTAATTTTAATTTGTAATTGAATTTTGTTGTTTAGAGATTATGTTGGTCTGTAAATCCGTGATTTTTTTTTTTTCTGTAGACCCAAGAGGGCCCCACCTATTATTATGGTGGACCCCACAAAAAATAAACATAATTGGATAATCTCAATTTAAGGGCTTAAAAAATGGACGGTAGGATTTCCTGGTAAACCCACCTAGCATTGCTATAGACCATTTGGATTTGATGGTCCAACATGGATTGCATATGGCCCAAAAATGACCGTTATTGGATGGTTGCGATCATACAAAATGGACGGTTCGGGTACATTTAACATCTACCGTTCATTTTGCGTTGTATGATACGGAGTCCTGCACGTCCACACATTATTGTAAATCGCTGATTAATTTCTTCAGGCACTTGTGGTTGAGAACTGATCCATTCCTCTAGGCGATGGTGCCGTACCATCTCTCCGGCTAACATGTCACACGTGCGAGACATCCTGACCGTGTAAACATTCAAGCCCTGCCGTGAAGGTTGCCTAGCATGAAAATCTGGCCGCTCCTGTTGGGATCAAGAGACGAACGGCCATCTGACTGAAGACGCATGTGTGGCCCACCTAGTGAATGGATGAACCTGATCTTAAAGAAGGGTGATCTGATGGTGGGACCTACTATTTTCAGGGTGAGGACATCGTACACAGGTGGCATGTTAGTGGGAAAGATGGTACAACGACCACAAGCGATGGCGTGTGTTTGCGTGTAAATGACAAATTCTCCTTGTGGCCATGGTTTAACGCTGTAGTAAACAATTAAATAAATCGGACGGTTGTCTGCATGAATAAGTGTGTGGTTGATAACGATTTAAGTTCAAGAAATTTATTTATTTGCTAACAAAATTAATTTTAATGATAGAAGTGAAAATCTACAATGGTATTAATAATAATAATTAATTAGTTTAATCAAATTTGGATTGACACTTGAAAAAGAATATCCCCTATCTTGAAAGCTACTTTGTGGCATTATCACGATCGCCACCGATGATACAGATAAGTCACCTTGGATATGGGGTTTGCGGCATTGTCAGAATTGCCATTGATATGGATAATCACATCTGAAATGGAGCCCACAGTTGAAACCCAATCCTAAATATATTTTTAACTTATCCCTAGGATAGAGAAAATCCTTATTCTTATTGAGAGGTGCTTGCACGATAACGTGGGTGTGATTAAGCTATCTCAAGTTTGGCCATTATACCTCACATCTGATTTAGATTTGAATTTGGACATGTTGGGCATCTCAAAATATTACTTGTTGAGGAAGAAATCTAAATAGCCTTTACTGGATCTTCAAATACTGGCATAAGAAGAAGACAAAAAGAGAACTTAGCTACGGCGAGGACCCTCCTGTACATAAGTTAAGTAGGGAATCTAAGTCTGATCATAAATCGAGTTTTGAGTTCAAGATTGTGCGTTCCTCTCACCATTGGGGTATTCCTATTTATAGTTGATGAAATGCGGTAGCGTAAAAGATATTTTCGTATTGTAGAAGGATTTGGATTCCTGGCATGTTGCGAGGATCTTCTAAGTTCGTCGGCAAAGGTGTCAGGTAGTTCCGTGTAGCGATCACCTTCCTAGATTTTCGGATGAGATTTTGAATAAACATTGTCGGGACCAGGTCGAAATTTGTAAAAGAGAGTTTGTGGCGACCTGGGTTTATACCGACCTGATGCCTTTAACGAGTAATAGTTGAGTTGTTTTTGGTGTCATGCAGATCAATAGGCTTTTCGACCTGTTGTCGAGGATCGAAGAAATATCAAGGCCGGCCTCATTTCTTACTTAGATTAGAGCTAGAAGTTGAGCTTTTCGTTGTATTAGTTGTTAATTGACTTAGCGTAGTGTACGGAGTTCCAACCTGACTTCATCTTATTGGTTAATCCATTTTTTTCATAACATTTATGATATAATCTCCGTTCGTATTATAAGTTTATACTGATTGGTTAATCTAGAAATTACTAAAAATAGGGCACAACGCTATTCAGCAACGTGGTTGCTAGTCCCATTGTATTAGAATGGGATCCACCGTCCCAACCATTGGATTTTTAAAACCCCATAGTGAAATGCCCCTTCATACTTTCAAAATGTTAATCCACACAAACGATTTTCAAACAATAAATAGCATTTATAATAACAATGTAAAATGAATTTAAATATCTTAATTAGTAGATGATTGTGGTGGATTACCCAGTTTCCAATACAAATTGTCATGATCAAATAAGCTTCATGGTCATTTATCCAACATTCGATTGTGTTTTCCATCCTAGATTCGGATCCATGATAGTTGTTCATGTTCAGAATAACGGTAACATTCGTCTATACATAAATGGTCCCATAAACCAAAAAATGTATTTTTTTAAAAAAAATTTAAAGATTGAGTTTTGACAAGAAAAATTTCATACCTAGAATCTTTTTTTAAGAAGGAAAAGACCTTACAATTCAACCCACTAAAATAAAATTTGAGAAATAAAAATTTGGGAGCACACATATCACTTATATGAGAGGACAATCACGTGCACTACTCACACTCCAGATTGATCCAAAACAAAACAATGTAAAATCATACGTAAAGCCTCTCAACTGAAGTAGTTTGGCCCACTTAAGTTTTGAAAATAACGTGATATTTAGAGCTTTTTGTTTTTACCCTCTCAGTGGATGAGGTAGGTCGGATGAATGTATTTAAAGGCATATATACACCACAGTCTACTCCACACAAGATATTGTTTTTTTTTCCCTGTCAGTGGATGAGGTAGGTCGGATGAATGTAGTTAAAGGCATATAAACACCATAGTCTACTCCATACAAGCTAATGATGAATGCCTCATCTGATTATCTTGTGTGCGAGCCTACTTGAGTTTTAAGTAGGTCATTGAACATCCGTAACAAATTATATATATATATATATAGACCTCATGGGAACTTTTCATGAGGTCGAGCTGTGTGGGCCCTAGCATGATGTGCGTTGAACATCAACACCGTGCATTTCACGGGTCCCCTTAGGGTTATTGGATATCCCAAAAATCAACTATATATGAAACTCAGGTGGGCCATACCATCTAAAACCATATGAAGACATGCATAAAACATATAAAAGCACTTTGTTAGGCCCACCTTAGTTTTGGATGCAGCTGAAACTTGGACGGATCCCTCGTCCAATTGAGACACACATGATGGATAGTTTGATTTTGTGAACCACATCTGGGTGGGTTGAATAAATAATTATGAAAGTATATATACAGTAAAAAAACAAAGATAATAATGATTTTCTTTTAATTTAAATGAATAAATATATGAAGTCCACACCCTTAAAGAAAAAAAAAAATGTAACCGCTGGGATTATCCTAAAATGAGTTGTGTGCGGTCCAACCAGAGTGCAAGTTGACAGTGGCTTCCTTGAATTTTGAGGACATTATAGTGTGTGTGGACTTCTAATCAACTAACCACTCTTTTTTCAATTTTTCTATCTTTTGTTGAATGGCTACCTATATAAAGTGGGCCCACTAACTTTTTTCAAAGTTTCTATCTTTTGTTGAATGGCTAGGTATCTAAAGTGGGCCCACCAACCTTCCAAAGTCCATGTGATCATCACACACCTTGGAACTTTCCTTTCTAGTGAATTTTAGATGCCTTGGAACGATATTCCAATACAAGTTCTCATGAGAGATGGAAGATGTGATTTGTAGTACACTTGCCAACTTGGAACAGGTTTTGGGCCGTTCATCAGGTGGGCCCAGCAGTGAAAATGATCCGGTCTAAACATCAGGACAGTCCGTTCATTCAGTGGGCCACACGTGTATCAGAAAAAAAATGATGAGCAGTTCTCCATATTTAATGTACAGTTGTCAAGTATCAACCTCCTAATGAGCGGTTAGGCCCGAGTTTTGAGTCCAGGTATGTTAGTAGTAGACGAATTTGTTGAACGGTCTGGATCTTCCACATGTGTGCCACAGTGGTTCAGTTGCCGTGAATAGTCTCTTGAGTTTCTACTCTCGCATTTCTACTGTAACCGTATCCTTTTATCCCCCCCTCCTCACCCTACAAGAGATGTCGGGAGCTCGTGCAACAAAAAAAGCTCTATGAGGCCTTATGTGATGTATGTGTGAAATCTACTCCGTCCATCATTTAATCAAGATCACATTAGTATGCAGTACTAAAAATCAGGATCATCCAAAACTCAAATTAGCCACACCACAGGGAAAAGTAAGGATGACATGACAGTCGCCAATGAAATCTTGCTGGGTCCCACCAAGATGTCTACCTTCCATCCAAATCGTCCATAATGTTAGTACCACTAGGATGAAAGGAAAAATCAAATATCAGCCTTTCCAAAACTTTGGTCGGCCCTAAGAAGGTTTCAAAATTAAGCATCCCCATCCCCATATTTTCCTTGTGGTGTGGCCAACTTTGAATTTTAAATAATTCTTATTTTGGGTTCCATATCTCACACAAGCTGTCCCAAATGATGGACGGAGTGGATTTCATATTAAAATCACAATGGATCCCACAGAGCCTTTTGTTGCACGGATTCCAAATTGCACTCCTCACCTTTGGGTGTGATTTTCTTGTGGTTCACAAGTCACGTGACATGATATTTGCCTAGCCACACGTAGACGTAGTGGAGAAGAAAACTACAACAGAAGTCTCGCCCGCCAGGCCGCCACCTTACACGTAGTATATTTACGTGTATGGTGAACCGTTGATTTGGTGGGCCACATTGTAAAGGCCCAAAAGGAGTGGCTAAGATCATCTGATGACCACATTTTAGGATCTGGCCCATGTTCATGATGGCTAAATCAACGTTCCTTGCGATACTTCACATGGTGCATGTTTGTTGTGTAAATGGATAGAGTACATGTGGTATATATGCTGATCAGGACCGTTGAAATTTCTGCCCAACCGTAGATGGTGCAGCCAAAAACTTGGATTGAGATGATCCTATCCATTTCATCAACGGTTTCAGTCACTTGAAAATGGATCTTGCCACGTGGCACCGTCTTAGATGTCTCCACAGTCCAGAATTGCATTGTCCCATCATTCGACAGGGAAACGGATTGGCTACCACCAGCCCGTTGGCTGATGGTCGGTGATCTGTGGGCCCCACGATGATGTATGTGTTTCATCCATTCCGTTCATCCATTTTAAAAGATCATTTTAGAGCTTAATACCAAAAATGAGAGGGATATAAATCTCAGTTGGACCACACAACAGGAAAACAATAGTGATTGGATATCCACCATTACAATTATCCTAAGGCCCACTGTACTGTTTATTTGAAATCCAATCTGTTGATTAGGTCATACAGGCCCAGATGAAGGGTAAAAACAAATATCAGCTTGATCCAAAACTTTTATAGCCCCCAAAAAGTTTTTAATGGTGGACGCTTATTCAACACTATTTCCTGTAATCTGGTCCACTTGAGATTGACATATACCTCATTTTTGGTCTCATTGTATAAAATGTTCTGGAAAAATAGATGGACAGATTGGATGAAACACATGCATTATGGTGGGGCCCAAAGAGCACCGACCACAGGCATTGGCTGGTGGCAGGGGGAGTAGCCAATCCGTTTCCATTCGATAGGTGACACGTGGCTTTAAGAAAAAAAATAACGTGTGAAACGGAGTACCCAAATGCATGTGCCATTTGTTTCCCTTGGCCATCATCATGCCACGTGTCGAATAGTTAACGGCTTAACTCAAGAACGAGAAAAAATATCAAAGAAAAAGAAGCAGAATTACGAACCTGTGGCTAATGACACATGCATCTGTTGCTGTCGTTTGGCGAGGAATTTCTAAGTATTGTCCTTGTCCGGTCGTACTAGCCAAGGTGGACCGGTCAAGAGATTTTCAGCCGCTCATTTGATTCAAACGTTTTAGGCCGTTCATCTTGCGGTCACCTCGATACATAATTCTAAAACTTGTTGAGTCGACTCGGAAGTCGGCTGAGTTGCATCGAGTCTACTGAGTTTTCGAGCCAATTAGGCAAGCGGGCAAAGGATGTAACATCCTGGATTTTTACCGTTTTGGATTTCCAAAAATTCTTAAATTTTTTTTTAAAATTAACTTATATTATCACTTACTAACCGTTAGCACTCAACGTTAGCTTATACACGAGTGGTCCAGTCTAATCACGATTAGACCGTGTGCAGGCCATCAAGTCAGATGATCGGTTTGTACTCGGCGACAGCTTGTGCAGGCCCTGCAGCAGCCGAGGAAAGTCAAAAAATCTAAAAATTTGGAAAAGCATAGATCTCACTAGGCTTGTGATCCATCGTGGACCACAGACCCAGTTGATACCCAAAAATAAACTATTCAGGCTATCCCAACGCCACTTGCCAAATGCAACCCACCAATGCCAGAATCGGAATCTGGCACTGGTAAATAAAACTGGAATTTCAGGCATTTTAGCCGTCGAGTTTCTTTCAAGTTTACAGTAAAGGTCTAATGTATTTGTCTACGCCCGCCCACAAAATCTGGGTCCCGATCGTGACACGGTGATCGTTGATCGCGAATCGGACTCGTGCGACCAAACCCCATATCCGATCGTCCCCAAATTTTTTCATGGCCAGAGGGCCACCAGAACTGCCCCAGCAATTAGAATGGACCCCACAAGGTCATTTAGAGACCAGAACCATATGATCAAACCCCATATCCGTTAATCCGTTTATTCCCAAACTTTGCATGACCCCTCATCGGGCCATGAGTCACCTACCCACCAAATTTGGTGGCCAAGGGGGGGTGCTAGGGCCGCCCCTACGCCAATAGGTAGTCCTAGAGGGCCATTGTGGGCATTTTAGGATAGTTGGGCTTAATGGGCCTAATTATAGGAAATAAACCCTAATTCTCTCCGTCATAACCTCCACCATTCTCCAACAACCAAGTTCTCTCCCTCATAACCTCCACCATTCTCCAACAACCAAGTTTTCTCCCTCATAACCTCCACCATTCTTCAACAACCAAGCTCTCTCCCTCATAACTCCCACCATTCTCCAACAACAAAGCTCTCTCCCTCGTAACTTCCGTCATTCTCCAACAACCAAAGAGAGTAAAGAGAGAAATAGAAAGTGAGGGAGCGCAAGGTGGACCCTAGATCGAGGTGGGGCCCAAGAAAATCAAACCCCACAACTCCCTACCTCTTTTCCAAGAAGAAACCCTCATCCACGACCGCCCTTTCATTCCGTTGATCGTTTAGGTAAGATCCATCACCCATTTTTCTTGAAACCCTTGTGATGAGAAGGGATTTACATTGAAATCTAACATACAAATATTTGCTTTAGGGATTCCGGCCGATCGACCCCGAAATCCGTATTCCTAGGTCGTTTTCCAACTCTTCAACGATCCATAGGTGCAGACTATTGTTCTTAGGTGACCTAGTACCAATTTTAGTATGAGTTTAATGATTTTGCTTGCGTGGATGATGCATTTGGAGAATCTAGACGAACCTAGGGAAGACCCTACCCTTGATCCTATCGATTCACATGGAATGGTTATGGAATGTTGTTGCCTTTCGTATGATTTGGTTTGAATGGATGATTATATGTACTTATCTTGTTTGATTCTCATATGATGTTGCCTCATAGCATGTATGATCCATTAACTCTTCTGTAATTTGGTTCTATTAGGTATAGGAAGTGCTTAGCTTCCTCACTAACCTACACAAAACACATGCACTCTTGATTCATGATATTGGTAGCTTTGCTTGATAGGAAAAATCTAAATTGTATGTTGAGAAAATATGAAACATAATATTGTTTTATGCTAGATGATAACCCTGCTAGTTGGCATGCTATAGATTACTATCAAATTATTGGGTTAGGAATATGAGGAAAGTGAAGGTGGTCCCGTTGGTAGGACTGCCCTGAGGTTAAACCCATGGATTTGGGCGGGTGCGTGTGGGCGACAGTAGTTAGGCTACATGGGTTGCCCGTACCCAATGTCATCTGTCCCGTACTCGCCTAAGCTCCTGAGGTTTAGCCTACTTACTGACCAACCTTGTTTGTTAACCATGTTTGCCCACACCTGTATAGAACCTGAAACACCCTTAAACCATTGGAGCCCATTGCCAACCATTTGAAATCAATCCACTGACTCTAGAGCCGGGTATGGTGGAATGAGACACTATGTCCGAGCTGTCGGCCTACGCTGGGGTGTCGCACCTCCCCGTAGTGACCACGAGCGATCCCACATTTCAGCACTCCCCATGTGCTTGAAGTCAGGGATGGGGGAAACCCGACGGGATTAAGGATCGTGGGGTCTCGGCCTCACATGTTGGGGGGCCTTGACCTCGCAACCAGTTTAGGGCATTGATACGTGGGGTATATTAGTTTCCTCAACCTACTGGATGAATGGACTTAACTAAGAACTTGGCTAACACGATCATTGCATCGCACTAGTTAGGGTGACAACTCGGCAGTCGAGGTCGTTCTGAGGCAGTGTTGGTCATACGCGATCATTAGATGGAGTCGCTTGAGGAAGTGTATGACGAGGGCATGCATCATATCATCCATCATGCATATGCGTTAATAAGATTAGTTAGTTGTTTATGAATGATTGCTTTTCATTAAATTCATATTATAATTGATGCTTGTTACAACTTAAGACTAATAGCACCCACTGAGTTGATCACTCACTCCCACTCTAGGACGGTATTTTAAAACACCAACCAAACTCGCCCGTAGCTGCAGGTGATGCTGAGAATGAGAAGCCTAGTGACGCGAGCCTCGAGGAGGAGGACGAGTTCTCCTACTTCCAGTTGATGAGCGAGTCTTCATAGGCTCAGTAGATGGGACGTTGGATCGCTGAGTAGTAGACTTAGCTTTATTCTTTTGGACATACTATTCTTTTGTGATTTTGTTGGGTACACCTAATGCGACGCATGTATATTTTTAGACCGGTATATATATATATATACTTGATCTCTTTCATTCCAGTAGACATGTGTGGTTGTGCTTCATGTTCCAGGAAATTTCAGGTTGCGTATTTAAACCTGATTAATCGTATTTTAATAAGAAAAATCGGTTATAAGTGATACCCGAGAACTCGGGGGTCGAGTGTATGTACGACCCCCGATTTTCAGGGCGTTACAAGATGGTATCCGAGCAATGATTTGAAATCCCTTGGGCCATAGGTCACGAACTCACTAATGCGTCCGCTGACTTGAGAGGATATGTATTATAAAACACAACAGGGACTTAGAACGCTAGGAACCATCCCAGACCCTGAATTAACAATTGTAGACATAGGGTAGGACTTCCAAGGAGTTAGGAATAGGTAGCAAGAGTAAGTAGTGACGCTAGGGAATAGGTCCGAGAGCCTTACGAAGGGCTTGGGCTGAGGAGAGAGAACATAACAATATTAGAATTCGACCTGGTAGCCTTACGACACATTTCAGCCCATTCTTGGGCTAGAAGTCGAGAACTTAATGGCAAGACCCGATCCGACTAACTAGAAAATTTAGGTAGTCTAGGCCACCTAATCCCTAAGGGCCCGTTTGGCCAACTACGTTAGGTGGGATTAAGGTGAATGGAATGATAAGAGTAACAATACATACATGTGTAAGGTATTGTCCCTAGATTGTCTGTATCCCATGTTTTCTAATACCAAGTTTAGGATGCATGCAATTAAAGGTAAATCGCGGGATTTCCTTTCAAATTACACTTGAAAATCCCATATCACACCTTCCAACACAAGACTCATTCTACAAAGCCTAAGAAATAAGTTTTAAATTCCGTCCCACACCCATTCCACACATGTCATTCCCAAATCTTGAGTTGAGAGTAGCATTGCAACCCATTTAGTACAACTAAATGCCCTTAGCCAGACAGGCCTAAGTCGAAATTTCTCTTTCCAACATATCTCCTTAAATATAAACCTGACATCACTCTATTCTTGAACTTCTCCAATACATTGGTAAGAACGAGTCGAAAATTAAAAGATTTGACGGTCGGAAACATCGTTCTAGACCAAATTAGTGAATATCGGGCTAAATTTGGTAGTTTCAACCCATTTAGGGGTAAAGAGTTAAGAGGCGAACAAAAATTTACCAAAAATAGTAAAACTGGAGAAAAATTGGGGTTTGACCCCTAACTGGGAGGAATCTCGTGAAACTAATAGGCTCACTACGTAGATCGGCTTCTCCTACCTCAAATTCATATATGACACATCAAATAACTCATTCTGGTTGGCGAGATATACGTGTCGAAAGACTTCAACAACCTAGGGAGCCAGAGGCCCGCGTTGCCCCCCGGCGGGAAGCCAGAGGCCCGCGTGGCCCCTGCCAACCCGCGTTGCCCCCCACCGATCTGCGTTGCCCCCGCTGGAATTTCCTCCGATTTGGGGTTGACTTCAAAAATTCATATCTCCTTCGTTATAACTCCGATTTAGGTGATTCAAAAGTCAGATTGAAGCTTGATGAGTCTAATTTTATATAAAAATAAGAAAATAATAAAATAAAAATTATAAAATAGTTACAAATTAAGATGTTTTACCAACTATGTAAAAATTATTAATTTCATACAGTTGTTGCTCCTAGAATTTTAATAATTTATTTACAACTCTAAATGATATGAAATTTTGTGAGATGACTTAAAACCTAATGATAAATCATCATAAAAATTTTAAAAATAATTTAGTTACTAAAAGTATAAGAAACATTACAAGAATTAGATACGTTTTAGTATCTTACAGAAAATTGTTGGTTTCGAATGACTTATGTTTCTAAAATTTTTATAATTTTTATGGAACTTGAAATAAATTGAAATTTTGTATGAAAAAGGGTCAAATTAATGATGAATTGCCATAAAAATTATAGAAATTATTTGGTAATTAAAAGTGATAAACACTTTATGAACAAAAGATGTATTGAAACCGAAAGTTTCTACAAGTAAAAGTTGCCAATCAACCAAGTGTATTTTTTTTTCATATTGGAATTTTAATATTTTGTTTCTTTTTAGAAATTACTTCTAACCATGATAGAAATCATCTTGTATGATTAAATTAGATTATTTTTAGTATATTTTTCTACTTCAAATAGTTTTTAGTATGGTTGAACTTCGACTCTTCAATAGTATTGAGTTTGGTTGTTTAATACTTTCGAAGTTCATATTCGATGCAAACTTCACTAAAATATTGTAAGTTTTCTTATTTTCTGATGTAATCATGATTCATACCACATTGAGGGGATGCTGTTCTTCCTCTTTCCATCCCCGCGGCCTTTCTAGGGTCACCATCCCTTCAAACCTATGAAATATCCTAGAACTTTCAGTTATTTATTCTTTCTCATTTCACTACAAACCCTCCCAAAACCTCTAAAGAAACCCTCTCCCTCTCCAAATTTCAAACTCAATCTCAAAAACCCATATCTCAATCTCCCATCTTCCTTTCCTTCACACTATCCCTTTCTCTCTATTCATTTCACTCCATCATTCCCAAGGGTCATTCCCAAAACCACTTCCAAAACCTATCTCCAAGATCATTCTTAAAACCCATTCTCAAACCCGCTTCTAAAACTCACTCCTAAGAACCATTTCCAAAACTCATTTCTAAAGGTCATTCCCCAAACCCTTTCCTAAAACTCAATCTCAAGCCCCTTCTCAAAATCCCTTCCTCACATCCAATCCACCTCTAGGCAAGAAAGATAACCTTGCAGCCATTGCCTCCTTCTTTTCCATCTCGGTGATCCTTTCCCTCATAGGAAAGAAAAGACCGACTCACGAGGAGGCGGGCCGAGCCAAGAATCGTCCTGTATAATTAAATCAGATTATTTTTAGTATATTTTTATATTCCAAGTAGTTTCTAGCATGGTTGGATTACAACTCCTTAGAAGGATTGAATTTTATTACTTAAAATCTTGCAAGTTCATATTCGATGCAAACTTCGCTAAAACATTACGAGTTCCTAAAACTTTTTCTTCCTTCCCTTTTTGCATCGTTCTCAGTGTCATCAGCCCTCCAAATCTCTGAGATATCTTAAAACTTTTGATTCTTCCTTTTCCTGAAATCAACGAAACCAAAGCATGATTCGCTGATAACCCACGCCCATACGATCAAGATGACAATATATAGAAACATGTTTAGGTCATAGGAAGCCTTCCTAAGATAATCGTTTGACCATAGGCACCGTGAGAGATTTAAATTACTAAGTTAGACAGGAATTAAAACGAGAACTCTCTTGGAGCAAGACTCAAAGGACGACCTTATAAATAGAAGATTTTAACCTTTTAATGATGTGTGATTTTTCCTTAAACATCTAGATTGATCGAACTACGGAATTACGGAACCATACATTTGTGAAGTATTCACGGCCTAACCCGATTCTCAATCCTGAGCGATTACCAATGGACTCACTGCTTTGACCAAGCAGAAGACCGGGATCCACTAGGACGAAGAAGGGATACGATGAGCCTTCTACCCTGGTCAGGTAGATGATCGACATATCAGGTTCAAGCCCACTACATTCGTCTCTCCGTATTGGTCTAACATTGAAAATAAATATTTCACTCTAGATAGAGGGAAGCCATCGCCATGAATCTAAATCTTTAAAAATAAATAGGTAAATAAATAAATTTTAGTAAACCATTAGGGTGAAAAAGTTTTAAGGGGGATAAATCACAATGAGCTAGGGTAGCGTATTTATTATATACCCTAAAACGTATATAAACCCGAAACCAACAAAACTTAAGCAAACGAACTGATAATATCTTTATTTATTACTCTTAGACAATTTCGGGGACAAAATTGTTTTTAAGGGGGGTAGATTGTA
Organism: Magnolia sinica; assembly: GCF_029962835.1. Classification (NCBI taxonomy): domain Eukaryota; kingdom Viridiplantae; phylum Streptophyta; class Magnoliopsida; order Magnoliales; family Magnoliaceae; genus Magnolia; species Magnolia sinica. The sequence goes on from NC_080582.1 coordinate 85,698,265, forward strand.
ACCTCCTGGATTCTCACTGTTTTGGATTTCCAAAAATCCTTGAAATTTTTTTTAATTAACTTATATTATCACTTACTGACCATTAGCACTCAACATTAGCTTATACATGAGTGGTCCAGTCTGGTCACGATTAGACCGTGTGCAGGCCATCAAGTCAGATGATCGGTTTGTACTCGGCGGCAGCTTGTGCAGGCCGTGCCGCAGTCAAGGAAGGTTAGAAAAATCTAAAAATTTGAAAAAGTATAGATCTTACTGGGCTTGTGGTCTATCGCGGACCACAGACCCAGTGGACACCCAGAAATAAACTATTCAGGCCGTCCCAACGCCACTTGCCAAATGCAACCCATCAATGCCAAAATTGAAATCTGGCACTGGTAAATAAAATTGGAATTTCAGGCATTTCATCCGTTGAGTTTCTTTCAAATTTACGGTAAAGGTCTAATGTATTTGTCTACGCCCGCTCACAAAATCTGGGTCCCGATCGTGGCACGATGACCGTTGATCGCAAATCACACTTGTGCGACCAAACCCCATATCCGATCGTTCCTAAATTTTGCATGGCCCTTCATTGGCCATGGAGCACCTATCCTATAATTTTCATGGCCAGAGGGCTACCAGAACTGCCCTATCAATCAGAATGGACCCCATAGGGTCATTTAGAGACTGAAACCATATGATCAAACCCCATATCCGTTAATCTGTTTGTTCTTAAACTTTGCATGACCCCTCATCGGGCCATGAGTCACCTACCCACCAAATTTGGTAGCCAAGGGGGGTGCTAGGGCTGCCCCAACGCCAATAGGGAGTCCTAGAGGGTCATTGTGGGCATTTTAGAAAACTTGGGGCCAATGAGCCCAATTCTAGGAAACAAACCCTAGTTCTCTCCCTCATAACCTCCACCATTCTCCAACAACTAAGTTCTCTCCCTCATAACCTCCACCATTCTCCAACAACCAAGCTATCTCCCTCATAACTCCCACCATTCTCCAACAACAAAGCTCTCTCCCTCGTAACTTTCACCATTCTCCAACAACTAAGGAGAGTAAAGAGAGAAAGAGAGAGTGAGGGAGAGCAAGGTGAAACCTAGATCAAGGTGGGGCCCAAGGAAATCAAACCCCACAACTCCCTACCTCTTCTCCAAGAAGAAGCCCTCATCCACGACCGCCTTTTCATTCCGTTGATCGTCTAGATAAAATCCATCACCCTTTTTTCTTGAAACCCTTGTGATGAGAGAGGATTTACATTGAAATTTAACATGCAAATGTTTGCTCTAGGGATTCCGGCCGATCAACCTCGAAATCCGCATTCTTAGGTCGTTTCCCAACTCTCCAACGATCCATAGGTGTGGACTATTGTTCTTAGGTGGCCTAGCACCAATTTTAGTATGAGTTTAATGATTTTGCTTGCTTGGATGATGCATTTGGAGAATCTAGATGAACCTAGGGAAGACCCTACCCTTGATCCCATCGATTCACATGGAATGGTTATGGAATGGTTATGGAATGTTGTTGCCTTTTGTATGATTTGGTTTGAATGGATGATTGCATGTACTTATCTTGTTTGATTCTCATATGATGTTGCCTCATAGCATGTATGATCCATTAACTCTTCTATAATTTAGTTTTATTAGGTATAAAAAGTGCTTAGCTTCCTCACTAACCCACACAAAACACATGCACTCTTGATTCATGATATTGGTAGCTTTGCTTGATAGGAAAAATCTAAATTGTATGTTGAGAAAATATGAAACATGATATTGTTTTATGCTAGATGATAACCCTGCTAGTTGGCATACTATAGATTATCATCAAATCCTTGGGTTGGTCAGGAATATGAGGAGAGTGAAGGTGGTCCCGTTGGTAGGACTGCCCTGAGGTTAAACCCATAGATTTGGGCGGGTGCGTATGGGCGACAGTAGTTAGGCTACATGGGTTGCTCGTAACCGATGTCGTCTGTCCTGTACTCGCCTAAGCTCGTGCGGTCTAGCATACTTACTGACCAACCTTGTTTGTTAACCATATTTGCCCACACCTGTATGGAAACTGGAACACCCTTCAACCATTGGAGCCCATTGCCAACCATTTGAAATCGATCCACTGACTCGAGAGTCAGGCATGGTGGAATGGGACACTGTGTCCGAGCTGTCGGCCTACGCTGGGTGACGCGCCTCCCCGTAGTGACCGCGAGCGATTCCACATTTCAGCACTCCCCATGTGCTTGAAGTCGGGGATGGGGGAAACCCGACAGGATCAAGGATCGCGGGGTCTCGGCTTCACACGTTGGGGGGCCTTGGCCTCGCAACCAGTTTAGGGTATTGATACATGGGGTGTACCAGTTTCTCCAACCTGCTGGATGAATGGACTTAACTAAGAACTTGACTAACACGATCATTGCATCGCACTAGTTAAGGTGGCGACTCGGCAGTCGAGGTCGTTCTGAGGGAGTGTTGGTCATACCCATCATTAGATGGAGTCGCTCGAGAGAGTGTTGTGGTGAGGGCATGCATCATATCATCTATCATGCATATGCATTAATAAGATTAGTTAGTTGTTTATGAATGATTGCTTTTCATTAAATTCATATTATAACTGATGCTTGTTACAACTTAAGACTAATAGCACCCACTGAGTTGATTACTCACTCCCACTCTGGGGACAGTGTTTTAAAACACCAACCAGACTCGCCCGTAACTGCAGGTGATGCTGAGTATGAGGAGCCTGACGACGCGAGCCTCGAGGAGGAGGACGAGTTTTCCTACTTCCAGTTGATGAGCGGGTCTTCATCGGCTCAGTAGATGGGACGTTGGATCGCTGAGTAGTAGACTCAGCTTTATTCTTTTGGACATACTATTCTTTTGTGATTTTGTTGGGCACGCCTGGTGTGACTCATGTATATTTTTGAACCTGTATATATATACTTGATCTCTTTCATTCCAGTAGACATGTGTGGTTGTGCTTCATGTTCCAGGAAATTCCAGGTTGCGTATTTAAACCTGATTAATCGTATTTTAATAAGAAAAATCGGTTATAAGTGATACCCGGGAACTCGGGAGTCGAGTGTATGCACGACCCCCGATTTCCAGGGCGTTACAGGGGTGTACATCGAGCCGCACCGAGTCGAGCTGAGGCAGCTCCACTCGGCTCGGCCAATGGCTGACCTCAGCTCGAACTCAGCTCAACTCGGTCCTTGAGCCTGATTGGCCAGTGTTGGTCGGTTCAGTCAACAGCTCGGGCCAATTCGAGCCGAGTTCGCCATTGCAGCATTTTCACAAATACCTGGACTGCACCTTTAAAATCTCACTATATTTGAGATATCAACAATAATTTTACAGGTATTTTATCGAATACCTTCTAAGCAACATAAAAATCAAGAAAAAAATGGTGTTGAGTCATTTCATCAAAGACTTGGTGAGCAACATCAATATCAAAGTGACTGAGTCACCAAACCGGTTCGATCCGATTTCAATTTGAGCTGGGTTCGATCCAAGTCGAGTCAAGCTGGGGTCAGCTCGAACTCGGCTTAAAACTCATTTTCGAGCTCAAAAAATCAGCTCGACTTGGCTCGAACTCAGCTTCGAACCGAGTCGAATCGAGCTTTTCGATTCAAGTCGAGCGAGCTAATTGAGCTAGCTAGGTTGGTGTACACCTGTACAAGCGAGTAATGCTAGTGAGCGAGTTTCCATGAGACTTGGCTCAAAATCTAGCTGAGTCGAGTGACTTGGACGAGTTTTAAGTTGACTCATCAACCTTGTAAGTGCTATAGTTTATATCCCTATCTGTTGTCAAATTTGTGGTGCCAAAATCACTGTTATGTTATATATAACTTGCTTAAGTGAAGCTCTCTCAAGGATCAACATTCATGAACAAGCTAAGCTCACAACAAGCAAAGCTCACAAGTACAAGAATCAATCGTGAATGAAAGAACTGCTCACAAGACAAGACTCAAGCTGCAAGACTTCAAGAAGAGTTCAAGACAGTTTGTACACTTTCAAGATTGAGCTACATCAAGGTTTAAGCTACATCAAGATTTAATCTACATCAAGGTTACAAAGCTCATACTTCAAGGACACAAGTTTCGAATGTTTCAATGTCCATACTTCTTGGTTGAAGTTTGATTGACCATAGGTTGACCTTAGAAGTAGGTCATTTTGGATACATAAGTCGAATGTTATTTGACATGTGATTGGTCTGTTCTTCGACTAGTCCTAGGCCTTCTTCGACTAGTCCTAGACTTTCTTCGACCAGTCTAAGAAAATCTTCGACCAGTCGTGAGTTTGTTACAAATTCCGGATAAAATCTGTTAGCCTTCGACTAGTCCAGGAATCTCTTCGACCAGTCGTAAGAACAATGTCGACTGATCTTCGACCAGTCGTACAACCTTCGACTCGAAGTCCAGCGATGGTTTTACAGGACCTACGACCAGTCGAAGGAAACCTACGACCAGTCGTAGGTGACCTACGACCAGTCGTAGGAGAGCTTCGACCAGTCGTAGAACGGTCAAAGCATATCCCGCCGGATTTTTCAAATATCTGTTATTGCTTCGACTAGTCGAAGAGCACTCTAGACCAGTCGACGACCCGATCTTCTCACCTATAAATAGTGCACGAATCTCAGAAGAAATTATCGATTTAATTAAAGTATTCGAGCCAATCTTCGTCGAACTTCTGAGAGATAATTCTGTGCTCCATCTAAGCTAAGTATGCTTATTTAATATTCTCTTTCCTTAGCTTTATTTTAATTGATTTTGTTTCTGCTATTCCAATCTGATTTGAAAAGAGGAATTACTATTCCCTTTCTTTGGAATCAAAATCAATTAAAGCAAGCCCTATTTGGTTTAATTTAAAATCTATTAGAATTAGAACCATTGTAATCGAGTACTGGACATTGAACTTGGACATTCAATCATCTACTTTGATTTGGTTCTACCGAGCTGCTACAACGAAGGAGATATTTAGGTATTTTACATATTGTAAATTCCTTTCTATTATTTTGGTTTCTTTCAAGATTTGCCAGAAAAATCTTATTATATTGGTTATCTGAGGAAAGCCAGGAAAACTCAGAAGTGGGGTTTTTTTTAATTGTGTAAGCCCACATACAAAGACACAATTGTAAGGGTTTTGGGTGAACCTGGGAAAACCTATTTTTAGTGAACGCTAATATCCCCTGTGTGAGGATATTAGGAGTGGAGTAGCTTTTTGTGTGGCTGTTGTTTAACAGTTGGTGAACACACAGGCGAACCACTATAAACCCTTGTGTTTGATTGTTTTATTCTTCTTTTGTGGGATGTATGTATGGTGGTGAATGTTGTAATTATTTAATTCAAGCTTTGTGAGAATGTTGTAATAGCTTAGAATTTATTTTCTGCTATTCCTTTATCGCTTGATTTTTCAATTTCATTTGAAAGTTGTTCCAGCAAGGTTGCCCTGCCATTTTTATGGTGTATGGCTGTCCTTAGAACAATACATTTTTAATTACAAGTTATTTCAATTCAGTTTATATTTATTATTGTATTCCTCTTCGGTTTGATACTTGATACAAAGACCTTTCTAGAAATAAGGTTGTCCTACCATAAACTCTGTTTTTGGTGTAAGGTTGTCCTTAGAACAACGTTTGTATCAACCTCTCAAGATCTGAATTTTGAGGTTACTTTAATTTACTGCATTGTGATTTACTTTGGCTATCATTTTTTTTTAAATTCCGCTGTTATAAGTTTTAATTTGGCACTGTCCTATTCACCCCCCCTCTAGGACATATAGCTTGGCCTTTTCAAGTGGTATCAAAGCCTAATAGCTCCTTTTTAATTCTTAGATTTAATTTCTGAGCTAACGATTTAAGCTATTTAAGATGTCAAATTTTGATAGCCTTTCAGTCACAAGGCCTCCACCCTTTGATGGCTCCAACTATGCTTATTGGAAAGCCAGAATGAGGATCTTCCTCAAATCAATGGATGAAAATGTGTGGCAAGCCACAATGACTGAATGGAATCCTCCTATCATGGAAGTTACTGGGGTTGATGGTTCAAAGTCTATGAAAACCACACTATATTACCAATGGACCATCCTTCAGAAAAGTGAGAGTAGTGCAAATGCTAAAGCACTAAATGCAATTACTTGCGCACTATCACCGGATGAGTTCAAAAGAATCATTTCCTGTGATACTGCAAAGCAAGCTTGGGATATATTAGAAATGACACACGAGGGTACTACAATTGTCAAAAAATCTAAAGTCCAACTCCTCACAGCCAGATTTGAAGAAATTCATATGGAGGAAAATGAAATGTTTATGGACTTTTACACTAGATTGAATGACATTGTAAACTCAATGTGGGGTCTTGGCGATAAAATCCCAGAAAGTAAAGTGTGTGCAAAAATACTACGCTCACTTCCTGAACGGTTCAATTCTAAAGTAACCGCGATCCAAGAACTTCGTGATACGGATAATATGAGGGTAGAAGAACTAGTTGGTTCACTACAAACCTACGAGTTAAACTTTAAAGCTCCTAAAGGAAAATCTATCGCACTAAAATCTTCTAAATGTAATTCAAAAGAAAATTCGATTCAGAAGATGATATGGCTCTTTTAGCTAAAAATTTTACAAGATTTTCAAAAGCAAGAAAAGGGTTGATTTTCAAAATCAAATGACAAAAAGAAGTTTAGAAACAAATCTCGAAAATCTTTGAAAGATAGTCAATGTTACAAATGTCTAGAATATGGGCACTTAGCAAATAGATGTCCAAAAAGGGACAAAACAAAGAAGAAGGGTATGTTGGCTACATGGGATGAATCATCGGATTCTGAAGGTTCTAAACTGAGTCGGGCAATGAGGTTAAAGCTCTTATGACTCTAGCCAAATTCACATTTTCAGATAATGACTCTACAAGTGAAGAAAATCTGAATAGTGAATGTGAAAATGAAGATGATCTTCAAGATGCTTACAATGCCCTATATAAGGAAAGTTGTAAAATTGTTGTCAAACTTAAACTTCAAAAAGAAAAGTTTTCTAAACTCAAAAATTGTTTTGAATCACTTGTCTTAGAAAAATCACAAATTTCAGATTGTTTTGAAAAATCAAAATGCGATTTGGAATTCAAAAACTCACTAATTGTTGATTTAAAATCTGAAATTGAAAATCTTAAAACAGAAGTATCTTCTCTTTTGAGTTTAAAGGACACATGGAAATATGCCCAAGGTGATCCAAAGTTAGAGAAACTTTTATCCGGATCAAGAAAATGTGGCGATCGATCTGGGTTGGGCTATGATAAAAATTTATCTCCTAAACAAAAGTATACTCCTCCTATGTTTATTAAAGGAGAGTCCTCAAACTCAAAAGGGAAAAGTACTTATCAAGATTTTTCTAAAAATTCAAAAACTTTTCAAAAACCTAGAAATAGCTATGTCAACTTTAATCAGAAACGAAATCCACTAGCTGAAAAGATAGTTGATTTATTCAAGGAGCTCTTAAAATCTAACTCTATAGGTCATTCCTACAAATGTACACAAAAGAAGACCAACTATGTTCCTAAACCCAAAACAGTTATGAAATGGGTTCCTAAAGTCACCTGCTTGGTTGCTCACACTGCTTTTAAAGCAACAAGTCATTCAAAGTGGTACCTAGACAGTGGATGCTCCAGGCATATGACAGGTGACAAAGCTTTATTCACCGATCTGAAAGATATGACTGATGGTTCAGTCACATTTGGTGATGGAAGCAATTGCAAGATTATAGGCCAAGGTACGGTTCAACTTTTAATCTTCCTGTGTTTAAAAATGTTTTATACGTTGAAGGCCTAAAGCATAACTTGCTTAGTATATCACAAATATGTGATAATAACCATAATGTTCGGTTTTCTAATCAAAGCTGTGAAATATTAAACAATAAGGGTTCTATAATATTAATTGGACGTAGAACGTCTGAAAATTGCTATATTATTAGCGAATCCAGCTCATATAATCAAACATGTTACATGGTCCATACAGACGAGACTGATTTATGGCACAAACGTCTTGGACATGTACATTATCGAAATTTATATCGATTGAGCAAACGAGAACTTGTAAGAGGTTTACTCAAACTTCAGAAATTAGATAAAATATGTGGTGAGTGCCAGATAGGCAAACAAACAAAGAACTCACACAAAAAGGTGAATTCAAATACCACATCAAGACCAATCGAACTTCTCCACATGGATCTGATAGGACCTACCAGAACAGAAAGTCGAGGTGGGAAAAAGTATATCTTGGTAATAGTTGATGACTTTACCAGATTCAATTGGGTAGTCTTCTTAAGGGATAAATCTGAAACCCTTGAAGAAGTAAGAAAAGTTCTCAAAAGGATTCAAACTGAAAAATCTTCTCAAATCAGTAAAATTCGTAGTGATCATGGATCTGAATTTGAGAATAGCAATTTTGAGAAGTTCTGTACCGACCAAGGAATATTACATGAATTCTCTGCTCCCAAAACTCCACAACAAAATGGAATTGTTGAAAGAAAGAATCGGATGCTTCAAGAAATGGCTAATGTCATGTTGAATAGCATGAAGCTCTCTAAAAATCTTTGGGCTGAAGCAGTCAACACAGCTTGCTATATTATTAACCGAGTATACACTAGAAAAGATAATAATAAAACGGCTTACGAATTGTGGTTCAATAAAAAGCCTACTGTTAAATACTTTCGAGTTTTTGGCAGCAAGTGCTATATTTTACGTGATCGTGAAAATTTGGAAAAATTCGATACAAAGAGTGATGAAGGGATCTTTCTAGGATATTCCTTAAACAGTCGAGCTTATAGGGTCCTAAACAAAAGGACTGGTATGATTCAAGAATCCATTAATGTTGTCATTGATGATCACTTAAACACACTAATTTCTAATTCAGATAATGATGAAGTACTAATCATTGATAAACCTGATACTTCATCGAATCAAACTGATTCTGAGTTGAGGACTGTTAAAGATCATCCAACCACACAAATTCTTGGAAACCCTTTCACCGGTGTTCGCACCCGTAGACAACTTGAAGATATATGTAATTATGTATGTTTTACATCCCAAATTGAACCATCTAACGTAAAAGAAGCTCTGGCTGATGAGAACTGGATTGTTGCGATGCAAGATGAACTTAACCAATTCGTAAGAAATGATGTTTGGTATCTCGTACCAAGACCTAAAGATAAACACATCATTGGAACAAAATGGATTTTCAAAAATAAGTCTGACGAATGTGGAAATATAATTAGAAACAAGGCTAGACTGGTAATACAAGGTTATACTCAAATCGAAGGGATTGATTTCGATGAAACCTTTGCACCAGTAGCATGTCTTGAATCTATCAGACTATTTATATCTATTGCATGTTTTAGAAAGATAAAGATCTATCAGATGGATGTGAAAAGTGCTTTTCTAAATGGCGATTTACATGAAGAAGTCTATGTTGAACAGCCAATGGGTTTTGAAGATTCCAAAAATACTGATCATGTATATCGGCTTAAAAAGGCACTTTATGGATTAAAACAAGCACCTGGGGCATGGTATGAGAAACTAACAAAATTTCTTTTAAGTCATAATTTTCAAATGGGATCTGTTGATAAAACTCTGTTTGTTAAGAAACATAATGATCATATCTTAATGGTACAGATTTATGTTGATGATATCATTTATGGATCAACTTGTACTAACTTGACTACTGAGTTCGCAGATTTGATGAAATCACAGTTTGAAATGAGCATGGTTGGGGAATTGACTTATTTCCTTGGATTGCAAGTAAAGCAACAACCTGAAGAAATATTCATTTCTCAATCTAAGTATGCCTTGAACCTAATCAAGAGATTTGGATTTGAAAATGGCAAAAATTTTGATACTCCTATAAGTACTACCCTGAAACTATCAAAAGACTCTAATGGTAAAAATGTTGACTCAAAACTTTATCGGAGTATGATTGGTAGTTTATTATATTTAACTGCTAGTAGACCTGATATTTCTCTAAGTGTTGGTATTTGCGCAAGATATCAATCGATCCAAAAGAATCTCACTTGATTCCTGGTCCAGCGAATTATTAGATATGTCGCAAATACTGTAAATCTCGGTCTCCGGTATCCTCATGAAACCAATGTCCAATTAGTTGGATCGGCTGGTAATATAGATGATAGAAAATCAACCAGTGGTGGTTGTTTTTACATTGAAAATTGTCTAGTTTCCTAGTTTAGTAAGAAACAAAATTCTATATCACTTTCAACAGCTGAAGCTGAGTATATCGCAGCTGGTAATGCATGTACACAGCTTGTTTGGATGCAACGAATGCTAAATGATTATGGAATTAAACAGGATTCTATGTTATTACATTGTGATAATTCCAGTGCGATAAATATTTCAAAAAATCCTATTCAGCATTCTCGTACTAAGCATATTGACATTAGATTTCATTATATAAGGGAATTAGTAGAAGAAAAAGTTATATCTCTAGAATATATTCCTACTGAAGATCAACGAGCTGACATTTTCACAAAACCTCTCGATAAAAGCAGGTTCAAAAAGATGAAATTTGATCTTGGCATGTGCATTTTAAATTGATAATTTATGCCTTCTTGTATAATATTGTATATATTTGCTAGATTGAATTTCAATTTTTGTTTAAATTGCAAGAAATTTAATTTTTTGGGGTTTGTTCGACCAGTCGTGAGTATACACGACCAGTCGTACTACGACCGGTCGTAGATACCCACGACCAGTCGTGGAACACGGGTTTCACTTCAAATTGGGGATTTTTCACTTTCTTCCTCATTTCTTCTTTCTTCTCCTTGGAGCCGAACTTCGACTCATCGAACCCATCCTTCAAGTCCTTCAAGGTTAGTGTTCCAAATCCCGTTTTTCTTGCATATTTGTGTCTAGATTGCTTCCTTTTCTCTCTTGAAGCTTTCTATTTTGAAAATCATTGAGATTTGGGGTTTGGATCTTGAAAAATCTGTTTTGAGAAAACCCACTTCTCAATCCTTTGCAACTTCTTTATTCCTTTAAATCCTTGTTGCAAATGGCTTCTAGAGGTAGAAAAACTACTTCACGTGGTCCTTCTTCTTCCTCCAGATCGACCGCTATCTCTAAACATCATCTTCTTGTTCCTAATGATGATCCATCATATGTTAGGGATATTAGATCTCGTAATGTTATCGTTGAACATCCTGTTGATGTTAATCACATTACACCTTTTGACATCCTTCCTATGCTTGAAGCTGTAGGTTGGGTTGACTTATTGCATTGGGGTGGGCCTGCATACCGTCCATTGCCCAATCCATGTTTACTTGTATTAGTGCATTTTCACAGGATAATTTAACTTTTCAAATTTCTACTAGAGAAGGGCCTTTTGACGTTGATCGTCATTTAATTTCAGCCCTTATGGAAATTCCTGTGAATGATGAGGGTATTCCTATTCATAATTTAACTGATAAACCCTCAATGGCTGAAAAACGCATGCTCACTAGAAACTTGTGCAACATGGATGTTCAATGGACTCAAAAAGGGATTGCGCTCCCCGCAAGGTATTTGTTACCCAAATACAGAATTCTCCACAGAATCTTTGTGTCTAATCTGTATCCTCGTTCGGGTAATAAATCTGACTTGACTTCGTTTATGGTTCGTGTTATCCATGTTATCTCAAATGGTACTCAGATTTGTTTGCCTTCCTTAATCTGTCATTTTATTCTTCAGTTTCGACTCCATCCTGGTCATAGTGACATTCAATTTGCCTATTTTATGACTGTATTGGCTACACATATGTTAGTCGATATGCCTGTTGATGAAGCACCAATCCATCATCTGATCTTCAACAATACAAATATCAATAAGATGAAGTTGGATCTGCTTCCTGAACAAGGTGGTGGTGGTGGTGGTCATGAAGAAGCTGGTGTTGACATTAATATGGATGACATTTTTGAGGAACTGGATTCTGACTCAGCAAATGATCCAAATTTTATACCATCTGATGTTGATGCACGTCTGAGTGCATTAGAGGGTAAAGTTGAGAATATAAATGTTAAGTTGGAAAACATGTCTGTTGCTCATGATTTGCAATTCAAGTACATGCGCAAATATCTTAGGCGCTTGAACAAAGGCATGCACCAACTTGATCCTTCTATTCCTGCTCCTTCATCAAGTTTTAGTTCTGACTAGTTTTTATGAGACTTCTAGTCTGTAATAACTTTATTACTTAGCACTTGTTTGCTTGAGTTTGAGTTGAATTTTAAGCTGAATATTTGTTCTTGATGTAATATTTATGCTGGATATATGTAATGCTATCTTGAGTATCTCTATGACTCTTTTGCTATACTCTCTCACTTCCTCATGTTTCCTCTCATGACTTCCTTTATTTAGTTCTCCTTTGTCATATTGTGACAAAAAGGAGGAGAATGGTTTGTTCTTAATGTGATTGTGAGAGGAGTAGCATTGGTTATGTTACTCAGGGGGAGTGGGGAGTCAAGGGGAGTATATGTTTGATCTTGTTGAATGAAACTGGTTGAATGTTGAATATTGATTTGCAGGTATTAACCAGTTGTTTTACTCTTGTTTATCTTGATTATGTGTTTTGTCACTAATTTGACAAAGGGGGAGATTGTAAGTGCTATAGTTTATATCCCTGTCTGTTGTCAAATTTGTGGTGCCAAAATCACTGTTATGTTATATATAACTTGCTTAAGTGAAGCTCTCTCAAGGATCAACATTCATGAACAAGCTAAGCTCACAACAAGCAAAGCTCACAAGTACAAGAATCAATCGTGAATGAAAGAACTGCTCACAAGACAAGACTCAAGCTGCAAGACTTCAAGAAGAGTTCAAGACAGTTTGTACACTTTCAAGATTGAGCTACATCAAGGTTTAAGCTACATCAAGGTTTAATCTACATCAAGGTTACAAAGCTCATACTTCAAGGACACAAGTTCCGAATGTTTCAATGTCCATACTTCTTGGTTGAAGTTTGATTGACCATAGGTTGACCTTAGAAGTAGGTCATTTTGGATACATAAGTCGAATGTTATTTGACATGTGATTGGTCTGTTCTTCGACTAGTCCTAGGCCTTCTTCGACTAGTCCTAGACTTTCTTCGACCAGTCTAAGAAAATCTTCGACCAGTCGTGAGTTTGTTACAAATTCCGAATAAAATCTGTTAGCCTTCGACTAGTCCAGGAATCTCTTCGACCAGTCGTAGGAACAGTGTCGACTGATCTTCGACCAGTCGTACAACCTTCAACTCGAAGTCCAGCGATGGTTTACAGGACCTACGACCAGTCGAAAGAAACCTACAACCAGTCGTAGGTGACCTACGACCAGTCGTAGGAGAGCTTCGACCAGTCGTAGAACGGTCAAAGCAAATCCCGCCGGATTTTTCAAATATCTGTTATTGCTTCGACTAGTCGATGAACACTCTAGACCAGTCGAAGACCCGATCTTCTCACCTATAAATAGTGCACGAATCTCAGAAGAAATTATCGATTTAAGTAAAGTATTCAAGCCAATCTTCGTCGAACTTCTGAGAGATAATTCTGTGCTCCATCTAAGCTAAGTTTGCTTATTTAATATTCTCTTTCCTTAGCTTTATTTTAATTGATTTTGTTTCTGCTATTCCAATCTGATTTGAAAAGAGGAATTACTATTCCCTTTCTTTGGAATCAAAATCAATTAAAGCAAGCCCTATTTGGTTTAATTTAAAATCTATTAGAATTAGAACCATTGTAATCGAGTACTGGACATTGAACTTGGACATTCAATCATCTACTTTGATTTGGTTCTACCGGGTTGCTACAACGAAGGAGATATTCAGGTATTTTACATATTGTAAATTCCTTTCTATTATTTTGGTTTCTTTCAAGATTTGCCAGAAAAATCTTGTTATATTGGTTATCTGAGGAAAGCCAGGAAAACTCAGAAGTGGGGTTTTTTTTAATTGTGTAAGCCCACATACAAAGACACAATTGTAAGGGTTTTGGGTGAACCTGGGAAAACCTATTTTTAGTGAACGCTAATATCCCCTGTGTGAGGATATTAGGAGTGGAGTAGTTTTTTGTGTGGCTGTTGTTTAACAGTTGGTGAACACACAGGCGAACCACTATAAACCCTTGTGTTTGATTGTTTTATTCTTCTAATTTTTTATTCTTCTTTTGTTGGATGTATGTATGGTGGTGAATGTTTTAATTATTTAATTCAAGCTTTGTGAGAATGTTGTAATAGCTTAGAATTTATTTTCTGCTATTCCTTTATTGCTTGATTTTCAATTTCATTTGAAAGTTGTTCCAGCAAGGTTGCCCTGCCATTTTTATGGTGTATGGCTGTCCCTAGAATAATACATTTTTAATTACAAGTTATTTCAATTCAGTTTAAATTTATTATTGTATTCCTCTTCGGTTTGAGACTTGATACAAAGACCTTTCTAGAAATAAGGTTGTCCTACCATAAACTCTGTTTTTGGTGTAAGGTTGTCCTTAGAACAACGTTTGTATCAACCTCTCAAGATCTGAATTTTGAGGTTACTTTAATTTACTGCATTGTGATTTACTTTGGCTATCATTTTCTTTTTAATTCCGCTGTTATAAGTTTTAATTTGGCACTGTCCTATTCACCCCCCCTCTAGGACATATAGCTTGGCCTTTTCAAACCTAACCTGGTTGGGCATCAAGCCATGTTTTCAAGTTTTTGAACCGTGCTTCATAGAATAGCATGGACCTTATGCCATCAGTGTCTCTTTAATAGACAATGGAAAATGAGGATGCAGTTTGACTGGTTACTTGAACACCAGCCAGCCAGCTGGTGTCAAAGTTCTGTGGGCCCACCATGATGTATTGTTTAATGAGGTTGTCCATCAATTTTATTGGATTATTTAAAAACATGAGCTAAAAAATGAGACAGATTTAAAGCTGAAGTGGACCAAACCACATAAAACAGTGGTGATTGAACACTTATGGTTAAAAACTTTTAAGGGGCCCACTGCTAGGGGTGTACATGGAGTCAAACTGAGTCGAGCTGGCCTCAGCTCGACTCGGCTTGGCCACTAGCTGACCTCAGCTCGTACTCGGCTCGGTCCTCGAGCCTGACTAGCCATCTTGACTCGGTTCGGTCAGTAGCTCAGGCCGATTTGAGCCGAGTTTGAGCCAAGATCAAGCTGAATTTGCCATTGTAGTATTTTCACAAACACCTGGATTGCACCTTCAAAATCTCATTGTATTTGAGACATCAGCAATGGTTTTACAAGTATTTTATCAAACACCTTATAAGCAACATAAAAACCAAGAAAAAAAGGGTGTCGGTTTCATTTACATACCTTCCTTGCCACCAGGCACACTTCTTTGAATCATTTCATCAAACACTTGGTGAGCAATATCACTATCAAAGTAACCGAGTCACCGAACCAGTTCGATCCTAGTTCGATTCGAGCTGGGTTCGATCTAAGTTGAGTTAAGTTGGGGCCAGCTCGAACTCATTTTTGAGCTCAAAAAATCAGCTCGAACTCAGCTCCGAACCGAGTTGAATTGAGCTTTTTCGAGTCGAGTCGAGCGAGCTAACCAAGCTAGCTTGGTTCGTGTACACCTCCACCCCACTGCAATGTTTATTTTCCATCCAAGTATGTGGATGAAAAGAAAACACAAATATCAGCTTGATCCAAAACTTCTATGGCCCCAAAGAAATTTTCAATGGTAACCATTCAATCCCCACTATTTCCTTTGGTGTGGTCTACTTGAGCTTTGGGTCTGCCTCATTTTTTAGCTCTTGCCCTAAAATGAGCTGGAAAAATGGATTGAAGGAGTGGATAAAATACACACATTATGGTGGGGGCCCACAGATCTTTGATACCAGCTTGCTGGCTGATGTTGGGGTGACCAGCCAAACCTCGTCTGGAAAATGAACATGGTCGACGGTCCGATGGGATAAAAATTAGTTGGGGATGAGGGTCAGGATCGCCCAGTTGGTTGTGTATTCTGAGAATGTGGTCCATCAAAAACAGGGCCCACATGGTGGATATGTACAGGATAGGATCAAGATGGATATTGCATGGCTATAAACAAACTAGCTTTAGCACATGCACCCTCCTATCACACTTTTTATCCGCAGAAGACGTCTGTCAGATGCATGAGGTGGGCCCCACCGTGGTGTGACCATACAGAAAAGATCATGTTGGTCTCATCATTAAGAAAATAAAGGATGGTTTGGGGAAAAAAAAAAAAGAAGATGCCAGCTCTCTGTATTTCGATACACATGTGGCCCACTTGATCAGTGAAACGATCGGACTTTTGTATATAGCCACCTTTCACGATGTGTCCAAAATAGCTAATCTGAATGCAGCTTTGATTAATCAGACGGCCCTAAAAGTGCTCATATTCTATTGAACGTTGGGTTTTGGCCCACTAATCAGGCATCTAATAAAATCAAGCTTGTATTGGGCCCGGGTATTGGTTGGGCTTAGATCCTGATCTAATCCACCCCAACTGGCCTCGAAGGTTCAGCTCGGATATCTCCCAGAGTTGGGCCCGTATATGGGTCAGCAGACCCAATGGAGTACCCAAAGCCAGCCCATTTAGACCTACCTAGATCCGACCCCTTTGTTAAATGGTATGGGTCTGGGTCTAAAAACATACCTAGTTGCTAAACGGGTCTGAATGAGATTTCCTTTATATTAGGCTCACCCCCGACTTACCAGAACCCATTTAGTAATTGGGCGGATCTGGTCTTTTATTGCAACGAACCCATTCAAACCCAGTTTTAAATATGAAAAAAAATGCTTACATATTTTAACAAGTAATATGGTAAAGTGAAAATTTTATCCCATGTTCCGGCACAACTCTTAAAGCCTAGTAAAAACAAAATTAAAATAGGGAAATGATATCAAAGGGTATTTCATAAATTCGGCTTGTGCAACTTGCATAGTTGGGTTGGGTGGTTAAAGTAGCTCGTTCTACCACAAAATCATATATTTTACGCCTAGTAACTAATTCCGGATTGTGAGATACGCCCGATCTAAGGTCCGACAGTCCAGTTCACTTCTGTCATCGACCGGGCCTTTTCTGATCCATCTTGGCCATGAAACTGTCCGCGACCCACTCTACATCATGTGGGCCGCACGAGTTTCAGCCTCGAGGTTCAGCTCAGATATCTCCCAGAGTTGGGGCTGTAAATGGGTCAGCAGACCCAATGGAGTACCTAAACCCAGCCCATTTAGACCTACCTAGATCCAACCCGTTTGTTAAATGCTATGGGTCTGGGTCTAAAAACAAACCTAGTTGGTAAACGGGTCTGAATCAGATTTCCTTTATATTAGGCTCGCTCGGACCTACCCGAACCCATTTAGTAATTG
Organism: Magnolia sinica; assembly: GCF_029962835.1. NCBI lineage: Eukaryota > Viridiplantae > Streptophyta > Magnoliopsida > Magnoliales > Magnoliaceae > Magnolia > Magnolia sinica. The sequence goes on from NC_080582.1 coordinate 85,715,588, forward strand.
GGCAGATCTGGTCTTTTGTTGCAATGGACCCATTCAAACCAGTTTTAAATATGAAAAAAATGCTTATATATTTTAACAAGTAATGTGGGAATGTGAAAATTTTATCCCATGTTGGGCTGAGAATATAGGAAACAATGGAATTCAAATTGACGAGCTGAAGATGGTGAAATTAGTGAATTAGGATGCGTGAATTGCATATGAAAGGCTTTTCTAAGAATCTCCTACGCTGGGATGGTTTAGAGTCTAAATATCCCTTAACTAGACCCATTAGACCCTACCTATTTATAAATAAGTTTAGGTGGATCTCCCTCTGCTAGACATGGACCCATTTATAAACGAGTCTGATGGGTCAACTTAAATTTGACCTGGACTTAAGCCAAACCTGCTCATTTAATAAAAAGGTCTAGGTCTAAAATTCAAATGGAGACACATTTAGTAAATGGACGGGTTGCCAAACCCAACCATTTACAGCCCTACTCATAGTATACTAAGCTAGGACCAGCTTAGCCCAGGTGCCACACTAAGTGGAATGCATGGTAGCTTATCATACAATGGGCTGTAAGTGAACACTTGTAATTTGTTCTGTCTCTCCCTAGTGGGGATGATCACATTCCATCGTATACCTGTCCACTAGATATACCACCTAATGTTAGGCCTAGATCCCAACATATAGCTTGATGATAACAAAGGTGAGCCAATACCAAAGAGAACAATGGGGTAAGATCGTTTTGGGGACACCCACCAAAGAAACTTCCGTATAGAATGTGGGGTCCACTGTGTTTTGTACATGTCATCCAACCCATTAACCAGGTCAGACCCACCAGGATGAAGGGACAGGCCGAAACTTGTGCAGCTCACATGATGTAGAGCGGGTCGCCGACAGTTTCATGGCCAAGATGGATTAGAAAAGGCCTGGTCAACAACAAAAGTGATCCGGACCGTCGGACCTTAGATCGGGCGTATCTCACCGTCCAAAATGAGTTATTGGGCATAAAATATATGATTTTCGGATAGAACAAGCTACTTTAGCCGCCCAACCCAGCTATGCTGGGTTGCGTAACCCAGATTTGTAAAATACCCCTGGATTGACGATCGTTTCCATATTTTAATTTCGTTTTTACTATAAATAGTAAGTTTTAATTTAATTATAACTCTTCATCTATTAGGCTTTAGGAGTTGCGCCTAATGTAATAAGAGCTTAGAATAATTAGGAGAACAACTTGGTCTGCCCAAGTTTACTATTTATAGTAAGCTGTGAATTCTAAAAGTTTTAGTTATAGTTTGATTCTGATTTCTCTCTTATTGCTTGCTTGGTATCTTTATTTAAAGAGTTGTGAACTTGTTTATTTCATTCGTTAATCAATTTTGAATTTTATAGAATTTATTTTCTATTTTGCTTGTTTTCTTTCTCATAGATTCGAGAAGCCTCTGTTAGGAGTCTAAATAAGTTTCGTGGATTCGAAACTATTATCCTCTTGAGGAAGACGGTGCTTGACCTCTTCATGCTCATCCCTGCGTCACCACATCAAGTGAATATAGGTTCAAGACTTATAATAAGCATGATGCTCCATTTCTCCATGCGGTGTGTCTCACCTTAGTTTTAGATTAGGCTGATTCCTTGGATGTACGGTGAAAGTGAAGAGACGCACCAGATGCACGGTTTGGATTCTGCATAAACATCACGTGTGGGTCCTCCACAGCTCGAACTAATGTGATCATTCACCATCTGAGAGAGAGAGAAGAATGCTCAGCTGCGCAATATGACCCCAAAATCTGAACCGTCCACCTGATGCAGCACTCTATGAAACCTCTAGGGCCCAACTTTTAGCCTGATCCAAAACTTTAGTGGGCCATGACGAAAGAGAAAGGCAAATCAAGGGAGGAAACTATTTCCTTTCGCCTGAAATTGTCTACGGCCCGGATTTGAACTGACGGGTCGGACCTGTCCATCTGGCCCTATTCAGTGGTTCAATTTTGGTTAGCCCAGGGCTGGCCCATTGATAGCCATTGCATAAGACGGGTGCTTGGTCAGGTGGAAACTTCAATATTTAATAAGTCTTGAGCTTGGGCCCACGTGGAGCAATGAATGAATCCACATTGTGGCCCATCCAATCTCCACCATCCATGTAGCTTTTAAATCACCATCATGGTTGGGGTGGCAACTGGATTTACCTGGCCAGCCGCGCAGTCCGAGTCTAGCCTGTTTTTCTGCCGGGTTTGGGCTTATCATCAAGGCCTGTATGTTGCATCTAGGCCCGGTAAAATATCTGTCTGGACATGAGCTTGCTTCTGGGCAGTGGGGCCCATTTTGATGTATTTTTTTTTTATATCTATGCCGTCCAACCGTTTTTCCAGATCATTTTAGATTACCAGTTTTAAAATAAAGCAGATCCAAAGCTCAGGTGGACCACACCACAGGAAACAGTGGTGATTGAACACTCACCATTAAAATCTTCTTGGGAGCAACAAAACTTTTGGATCAAAGGTAATATTTGTGTTGTACGTTCAACCAGGTCTGTCTGACCTAATCAACAGGTTGGATGGAGAATAGACATTACGGTGGGCCCTAAGAAGGTTACAACGTTGTGTTACCATTATTTTATGTGGTGTGGTCCACTTGAGCTTAGGATCTGCCTCAATTTTGGGTCCATTCCATAAAATGACCTGGAAAACAGATGGACGGCGTGGATACATCACGATGGGCCCCACAGCGCCAAATACATCACCATATCCCACACCACCTAATTCACGTTTCTTGCAGGGCCAGCCCAGCCCTGGCTGGGCCTGATTCACTAGATGATGACCTGGCTAATGAACCGCTAAAACTATCCAGAAAGTGAGACCTATATGATGATCCAGACCATTCATCTAAGACCCCGGTTTGTATGGACCACCCACTATAAATTTCACCAATTGAAGATCCTGGCCCTCCTTGCTAAGATGGGGGAAGCAACGGGCCAGATGATGCATCCAGCTGGGCTTTGGACTGGCCTCAGACCTTTTAGCTCGGCCTATAGGATGGGCCTGGGCCTGTATGTGCCAGCCCAATCACTTCAAAATCCGGACCAAACACAGCCCCCGTCCTGAAAGGAGACTCATCCCCGTCCGTGGCTACGTGGCAAAACTTTGTAGGCTCCACTATGATATATGTGCTTTATCCACGCCGTCCATTCACTTTTTCATATCATTTTAGTGCATGGACATAAAAATGAGGCAGATTCAAATCCCAAGTGGACCATACCAGAGGAAGCAGTGGAAATAAGAATCTCACCGTTGAAACCTACTTGGTGCCCAACATGATGTTTATTTGACATCCAAACTGTTCACAAGGTCACAAAGACCTGGATGAAGTGAAAACACAAATATAAGCTTGATCCAAAACTTCTGTAGCCCCTAAGAAGTTTTCAATGGTAGACGTTCAATCCCCACTGCTTTATGTAGTGTGGTCTACTTGAGATTTGAATCTATCTCATTTTTGAGATCATACCCTAAAATGATCTCCAAAAATGGATGGACAGTGTAGATGTAACACATACGTCATGGTGGGTCCCACTAAAGTCAGTGGTGTGTGGCCCACCACCGTATCCGCTCCCAGTGCGGGCCTGAGTCTACCTAATCCGGTGGAGACCCGAACAGCCTACGTTGTGGGCTTTCAAGTACTGGAATAAAGTAGATCCATCTCTCTACATGACACATGGCTATGTTATCCATCAATCCAGACCGTCCAACTAGTGGACCAGATTATAGATCGTTGATTTTTCAAAAATAATAATTATCAGAAAACTGTAGCCATCACTTATCTCTACTTTCAAGAGCTTAATAGTGACCATTAACTGTTTTTCTTTCCCACCGTCCATTCAAAGGCCAAAATTCCATCGTCGATTCAAAGGCCAAAATTCCACCGTCGATTCAAAGGCCAAAATTCAAATAGATAGGATCATCCAAACCATGCGTATCTTGAAGAAATTTAAATCTGTAGTGGGTTTCAGTAGACGAACTATCCTGATTGGAAGATAACCCTGTCACGTCTAACGGTGCAATGTAGCTCTACCATATTCCGGTTCTTACGCACTCTAAGCCCAGCCTTACATGGGCTGGGACCAGAGGCCCATTTAAGCGAAGACAAGGAAGAAAACCTGAGAGTCGCCCCTCTCTCGTCTCCCGAAATTCTCTCTCTCTCTCTCTCTCTCTCTCTCTCTCTCTCTCTCTCATGGAGTCTTTGTTAGCAAACTACGCCTCTGAAGAAGAAGAAGAGGAAGAGAGAGAATCCTCTACTTCCTCCAAACCCACCTCAAAACCCCTCTCTCTCCCCCCACCAAAGCCCTCAAAAACGTCCTCCATCCTTTCCTCTCTTCCTCCCCCTAAATCCTCCTTCTTCTCCTCTCTCCCACCTCCCAAACCCCACCCTCCAAAACCTGCAAATTCCACCTCTACAGATCCCACCCCCAAAAGGGTTGTCCAATTCAAACCCCCTCTCAATCCATTGCTCCTCAAATCACAACATCCCGACATCGAAGACGATGAAGAACAAGCAAAACCCACTAAGGAAATCCCCTACCAAATCCAAAACACCTCTTCGAAATCCCTCTTCTCGATACTCCCCCCTCCCAGGAACTCCCTTGGCGTGGCCCCACCTCGTAGATCCGCTGTCGAAGCCACCACCCCTGCGGCAGCTGTCGATGCGCCGAGGCTGGGCTCTGGAAGTGGTACTTTCGAGAATATGGGGAATTATGAATCATCATCAGCTGCTGTGGGGTTGGGAACAGGCAATGGTAACGGTGGCAATTATGTGAATTATGGGAATTTCGAGGGTAATTCAGTTGATGGGTCATTGGGAGAGGGCGGTGGAAATTATGGCAATTATGACAATTATGGGAATTTTCAGCCTAGTTCAGTTGTTGGGTCCGCAGGGGTGAGCAATGAGGATTATGGGAATTATGGAAGTCATGAGGGTAATTTGGTTGATCGATCTTTGGGGGCGAGCAATGAGAATTATGAGAGTTATGAGGGCAATTGGGCTGATGGGTCGACAGTGGTGATGGGCTCAGGACCGTCGGGAACAGTCGAGAGTGTTGGGAGAATGATGGGGAAGAGAGGGAGGAATGAGATTCCTTCAAATATAGTCGAGGTGAAGCAGGATGAGTTGATTAGCAATAGGCCCAGAGAGGATCAGGTTAAGCTGACTGGGATAGCTTTTGGGCCTGCCTATCAGGTTTGGGACTTGCACTCTTCATTTCTTTTTCTTTTTCTTTTTCTTTTAATAACTGAGTTTTTGTTTTTTGAGTTGTTTGTGTTTTACTACTTCGATACTCTGATTTACTTTTTTTTTTCTTGTTTTTGTGTTTGTGATTGAGATTTCTGTGCCCATGTACAATGCATCTTGTTTTAGACTCCGAATCCCAATGTTGGTGGGTTCCAATTCTCCTCGTTAGATTGATGTTGCAAAAGCGACACTTCGTACTGCTTAATCTCAATCTTTAAGCATTTCACTTTATTAAAAACTTATAGAACTGATAGACCGTGTTTGGAAGTTCAAAGCCCCTCCAAAGTTAGCAGTGTTCGGGTGGCTAGTTGCAATGAAGAAGGTCCTGACAATCCATAACTTGAGGAAAAGGGGTATGGTCCTCACTAATGTCTGTTTGTGCTGCATGGCTAACACGGAATCAATCCATCACCTCTTCATTCATTGCCCGCTCGTCAGTCAAATATGGGCAGCTATCCTCCCTCTATTTGGTATTCTTTGGTCTTTCCCTCGTTCCACTGAGAGTTTGCTCTCAGCATGGCAAGGCACTGATTTAGGAAACCAAAGAAAGGAGATTTGGAGAGTGTCCCTCCTCGCTTTCTGGTGGACAGTTTGGGAAGAAAGAAATGGGAGATGTTTCAGGGATACTTCAAAATCGGCAGATTTTCTAGTCAGTAGGGTGAAATTCCTATTGGTGGAATGGGCCTCTAATGTTGCCTCTCTAAAGGGTTGTAATTTATCTTTCTTAGGAGGGTAATCTGCTCGCTAACTCAGCGGGTTGATTTTCCTTTTTGTTATCTGTTTCTCTTATCAATATAGAATCGTCACTTAAAAAAAATAAAAAAATAAAATTATGGAACTGTCCTTTAAAAAAATAATAATAATCAAGAATTGTGATTAAGTGGAATGTGGAGGTGTGAACGCTCAAGGAAACTTTCCCCCAGGCTACCCACTAGGCGTCCGGGTCGAATCGTTTAATGGTTGCATGAGTTAAACAAGGGATGTATATATAAATATTTATGTGCAATGATAGATATATGAATACTGTATGCTCAGTTGATATGGGCAATGGCATATGAAGGCCTAGATCCGAGGTCTATCGAGATTTAGTGAAACCCATAGCTAAGACCTCCATACCCGAACCTCACAGAGGGGTTGAGAAGAGAGGTTAATGATTTTTAGGAACTTGGTTGATACGGGCAGTAGCACATGAAGGCCCAGATCTGAAGTCTATCCAAATCCAGCAGAACCCATAGCTAAGAGCTCCATGCCCAAACCTCGCAAAGGGGTTGAGAAGAAAAGCTAATAATTATACTTATACCGTTTGTAACCCTTAATGCAACATACTTGTATCCCCGGATGCTAAGCCCCGAGAGGGTGTGCACTTGGTTTGCCATAACCCAGTATGGTTCTGGGTCGTACACTATCTTTCTCAAGATTGATAGAATGGTTTGACTGAGCACTGTTTTGGAGTCGCCATTAGCCAAAGAAAGGCTCAAGAATCCACATTTGGCTAGAATCGTGAATATCACCTTGAGATTGGGAAAACTGAAGAATTCCTAACTCGAGTGGCTCCTGGTTGGATCTACGCTATGGATTTTGGGTAAAGGCCTCGGTTACAAAAAAGGAAGAGGTTAGACACCCTTTTACTGTCCGTGTGAAATAAGGTCTCTATTTTGCCAGGCTGTACCATTTCAAAGGGGATTCAAGGAACTTCCAGTAAAATATTAAGATTTAGATATCTAAGGTACAAAAGATAAACTGGAAATGAAATGGGAACAGTAGAAAAAAGGGTTTTCTGATAGAAGTATGGAAAAGAAAAAGAATACAGAGTCTTTAGTTACTCTTTTAAGTCACGTATTCTGATACAGAAGATCCTTAAGAGAGGCAACTACAGAGCATGCTTTACATGATATTAGAATAGAGCCTACTACCTTAGGTATTGAAAGCAGTAGGGTTTCAATATATAAACTGGAAAATGATAGATCGAGAATACAACATTGGCTTTAAAGTTGAAATAGACTGAAGAGATTGAAAGAATGGAAGAGATTGAAAGAATAAACAGGACCTGGCTTTTGGATGGCAGAGGTCAAGGGAAGAAGCTCTGCCTTTGTTTTGCACTTTCCTTCTCTTTTTGTCACTACTCCCCCTGCTAAACTCTCTCGCCCAAAACTCCTTGGGAGCTCCTCTATTCCCTTTAGTTGTGAGGGTGGGGTCCCTTTTATAGACGTTTGAGGAAGGGACACGTAAGGTTGTGTGTCATGGTTCGGTTGCTTCGAGCCTGAACTTTGGCATCAATGCTAGGGTTGAGCAAATTGAACTACTGCTGAAGAGACACAAGCAACCGAGCCTGGGATGGAGTGCTGAGTCATAGGCTTGGGGAAAGCGAACTAACAAGTGAGCCGAACCAATGACCGAACCAACGAACAAACGAGTCGAGCTAGTGCAAAAATTGTGCCTCCTAGGCTTGGGGAAAGCGAACTAACAAGAGAGCGAGCGAGCCAAACCAACGAGCAAATGAGTCGAGCCAGTGCAAAAATCGTGCCTCTGGTGGAGCGCTCACCAACTTTGAGCAAAACCGACACTCAGCATCCGACACAAAGTTTCGGCCCAATCTAGACCGTTGCTTGCCTTCTTGTGATAATTTTAATTGTGTACCCTCTCCAATCAAGGGCTCCACCTATGTTTACAAAACGAAGTGGTCATTGTTTTGATTGTGGAGTGCCTACAGGATAGTATTGGGTGGGACATTGATAGCGGACGACAACAAGAGTAAAGAAATAAAGAGAAAGGACGAAGATTTAAAGGTTTTAAGGAAAAGATGTGAGGATTAGAAAGAAAGAAGAAGAATGTGGGAGATTAGAATATGGGATTAGAGTAGGAGAGGGGATAGATCTCACCGGAGTCAGCACCGGTGGTGGTCTCGAAGTCAGCACCAAGACGAGGAAGAGGAGTCGGCACCTTTACTAGGGAAAAATTCTTTTGTTAACAAAAAATCAGCTTACAATGTCTTTCGTTTTCCCCAAGAAAATCCTATATAAGACTTCCCGATTGACATAAGAAACATATTACAGAAACACAACTGCAAAAGACTTATTACAAAAATACCCCCTGCAAAAGACTCTACTTAACAAAAAGCACACATGCACTTATTGGGCTCAAGGGGGCCCAACCGCACCACCTAATTGGATCGTAACAGTGGTTGGTTGGCTTGTGGAGCTTGGAGAAGACTCGTGGGTCCCACCCCGACCTTGGTTCTCCTTTTGTAGACTTTTAGGCCCCTATCATCTCTCCCCGTCTTGGAAAAACTCGACCCTGGCGAGTTGGCAGCTTGGTACCTCTCGTACATGCTTGATCTGTTGAAATCTTGAAGAATAAAAGAAGGATCTATCAGTGCAAGTGGGTCTATTTGAATCTACCTAACTAGTGAGTGGTGACTCGTAGGAGATCGGTTTGACCCACATCTCTAGTCCTAATTTTAAGAATACATCCATTTCTGGTCTTCCACTTCAAGAAATTTCTGTCACGAAACCCTAACTGTGTTTCATCCATGAAGAAGGCATTACTCTAGGTCGATCGAAGCTGCTTTTTAAACTGCAGCTACTTGCTTACATTATTGATCTGTCAATTGTCAAAACCTTGAAGAATAAAAGGAGGATCACACACCTGGAAAAACTTGACCAAAGTCATATATAATATCAGTTTTATAGGTAAACAGGTGAGCAATAACTCAGCAAAAAAAACATGCAATTGATCTTCTTGACATATGCATGCACACACTGAGACCTCATTGCTCGGAGAGTGAGTTTATTGTTTTAAGCTCAAAAAGGAAGAAAACCTGCTAGGGAATGAACTATTAATTCAAGTTCACATGACTTGACCATTTACTTCTTGTCCTATTCCTCAATTATAACCATGGAATTAAAAAGACGGTTACGTATTGGCGATGCTGAAAGGAAATGGTCAACCCCATTATGTGATATGGGAGTGAGTTGGCCTGTTATGAAAAAAAGGGCTGTAATGGTTGATGCGGGCTGATACACTCCATATCGGCACCGTTATAGGTGCTGATGCAGCTATAAAGGACCCATTTTGAAAATTATTATATCCAAATTTTGTCAATTTTCATTTCCAGTTTGTCATTTTCCCATGTCTTTCTTCATTTCAACCATAAACGAAGCCTAGAAACTAAATTTAAACTAGATCCAGGCCTATTCCGAGGATCAAAACTCAAAATTTGAGTAGGATTCAATGAATAAAGCGAAGTTGACCATTTTGGAAATATCAGAAGAAGGGGTAACCATTACTTTTTTATTCAGTTTTCCATCTCTCTTTTTATTTATATGTTACAGGCCCTAATCTATCAATCATGCTTGATTTGTGTCCTCGGGCCCCTGTAGTTTCTCATTGGCTTTCTTCCAAGAATTTTGGGAAGTGGCGAAAGGTGATGTCATGAACTTCATTGCGGAGTTCTTTGCTAGGGGTCACTTGTTGTTAGAGTTAGGAATGTCCTTCATTGCCATTATTTCGAAGATGTCAGGGGCGGCCATCTTGTAGGACTTGAGGCCGATTAGTTTGATTAGGGGGCCATATAAGATTCTTGCAAAAACGTTGGTTACCAGATTTAGGGCTATCTTGGCTAGTGTCATCTCCAAGAACCAGGGTGCGTTTATTGCAGGCATACATATGTTATATAGCGCATTAATGGCCCACAAGTATGTTGACTCTCGGTACAATGAGAGAGTTAAAGGTATTGTTTGCAAGTTGGACAAAGAGAAGGCTTACAATCATGTCAACTAAAACCTCCTGGATAATTTGCTGGTCCAGATGAATGCGGGTCGAAGTGAGAGGGGTTGGATGAGGAAGTGCGTCCATTCGGCTAGATTCTCGGTTTTGGTCAATGAGCTCCCCAAAGGTTTCTTCAAGCCATTGGGGGGAATTCAGCCAGGTAAACCCCTCTCTACCTTCCCATTCAATATGGTGACTGAATCTTTGAGCAAGATGTTATTTTAAGTATAAGAGGCAAGCCTCATCCATGGGTTTAGGATGGATAAGGCGAATCCCCCATTCTCCCATCTCCAGTTCGCCAAAGATATAATCCTTTTTTGTGAAGCTAGTGGACAAATTAATGTTAGGATCTACGGAGCCTGATCATCAGAGGTGTGTTGTTCATCTAGCCAACACTTTTACAGGTCGAGCTATGCGCTGAGCTCACTGGGGGTCACTGGGGGGTAGTGCCCTGATGCGGACATCAGTGATGCACCCTTTAGAGTGTATCAGAGGAGGAGGCGTCGTCGACAGAGTATCAAAGTGGAGGAGTTGATGTGGATGGATGTTGGGTCAATCGGACCCATTTTCTGACGCATTATGAGTGTAAGAGCGGCATGACCGCACCCTGACCATAGATCCATGGGTCGGATTTCACACCCTACCACACGAGTGTTTTAGTTTTAGGCATTTTTGTTCTTTTTTCTTATTTTCAGGGGCTTTAGTGCACTTTTACTTTTTCCATAGCTTATATATACGTTGCGAGAAACCCTATTTTCATTATTATTGAATGAATAAAAATTCGTCTCTTTTCTTCCTCTTTATTCAAGAGATTAGGGTTTCAGAATTGGCCCTTGGGTGTTGAGGATTTCACCCCGATTTCAAGTTTCATTCTTTCTAAATCTTCGAGGTGCAGGAAAAGGTAAGAATCATCCTCATTTTCTTTTGACGACAAAAGGACCCGTACTTTCTTCATCTCGAACCCTTCATTCTTCACCCCTTTCGTTCCTCTCTGGATACCCTCTTTCTAGTTTGAACAGAAAATAGGGATGGTTAGTCAGTAGAATCAAATTCAAACTTGACCGTGGACTGACTTACGCTAGATCTGGGATATATTCATATCCATAGGTCCTCCCTTTTTATTGTATACGTGATTTTATGCTAAGGGGCATGATCCTGACCGAATGACCTCATCTTTGTATTGAATTTTACCTAATCCCTTTGATTGGAAACGGTTAGTTGATTCGTGTATTTATTTGAACATTCTTTAACCTGATTACACATGCCTCTAGGATTAGGTCATCACATGTCTCTGCATCATGCCCCCTCCTTTGGAAAATGGTTATAGCTATTCGGGGTAGAGGACTCCTTGTGGAGAGTGGTTATCACAGGAAAGTATAGGCTCTAATAAGGATGATTTTTTTTTTTAATTAATTAATTTATTTATTTACACGCACCTGACACACACCCACGCACGCCGTAGTGGGATTTCAGCACCTATGAGTTTTGAACCCAAGACCTCGTGTTGGAACTCCTCAAAGTATACCACTGAGGCAAGGGCTGGAACCCCTAAATCAAAGCTAATAAGGAGGATTGTGACTTAAAGACTCTTCTCTCAATAGAGCTTCATGGTTATGGAAGGGGATCTCTAGGTTAAAGGCTAAATTCGATTTTGAGAGGATGTGTGGCTCGAGGAATCCCCTCTCTACCTTGCTTACCAGGGGGTGTCCTGCCTTGTCAAAAAATACGCTAGATGAGAAAGTGGAGGAGTTTTTGAGGCTTCTTGATTGTCTCCATCAATGCTTTTTGGTGAGAGAAGACTGGGACAAGATGATATGGTTAAAGTATAATTTGAGTTGCTTCTCGGTCCGGTTTTACTTTGACCTTCAATCTTCAGATGGGGTGGGATCTTGAGCACACACGACTTATGCATGGCATTATGAGCCCCTCTCGAAAGTTGCAATCTTCGGGTGGCAAGTCAAAAGAAATAGAGTCTTGACCAATCTTCAAAGAAGATTAATGGTGCTGCCCAATATGTGCGTGATGTGCATGGTGGTCACTAAGACAATTGATCATATTTTCATCCATTGTACGCTCACACAATGGACGTGGATTTGTTTCTTTAGATTTTTTGACATGTCCTGAGTAATGTCATAATTGGTTGAAGAGCTTCATTCAGTTTGGCATGGAGTGGGGCTAGGGAGGCAAATGATTGGAGATTGGTTTTGCTGGCGTCATTTTGGCCGATTTGGGGGTGTGTGTGTGTGTGTGTGTTTTTTTTTTTGTTTTTTTTTTTTTGGGGGGGGGGGGGTGGCGCGCTTGTATAAAATCTATTGAAGATTTATTTATTTATTTTTCTTCGGTTGTTGTTTTCATGCCATCTTGGTGCCCTTTAATAAATTTATTGTTACTCTTAAAAAAAAGAAGTTAATGCTTTCTAGAGAGGGAGTGATGAGACTACAAGAGGATCACTCATTATCGGTTCCTTGTTGTATCATCATCATCTAAGCCTTATCCGATTTCTTTAGGGTCAGCTACATGAATCTTATTCCCTCCATTCCACTCTATCAAGGGCTATACCTTGAGCTAGACCTAAGGTCATCAAGTCCTTTCTCACTACCTCCATCCACGTCCTTTTGCACCTTCCCTTTGCCCATTTAGATCCTTCAACTTGTACCAACTCACTCTTAATTGGTGCGGTTCTTGGTTTCTGTTGCACATTAATAGACCATCTAAGTCTACTTTCCCTCATCTTATTACATATTAGTGCTACTCCCAAGTTCCCTCGAATGCCTTCATTTCTAATTATATCATTCCTCGTTTTGCCACTCATCCATCTCAGCATCCTCATTTCAGCTACAGTCATCCTATGAACCAATGTTATCAGAATGTAAGATTCACGACATGGATTTTACAATTCATTTCATAGCGTATGGTTGTACAATTTGAATTGTACACCCAAATTGCAAATATTAAATAATTGTATGACCTTCATGCGAATTGTATTGAGTCATACGATAGTACGATAATCATAGACTACATAAATGGGCCAAAAAATTCCTTAGAAAATCAATTTTTTAAAATTTTACTCAATTTTTTCTTCATTCTTTTTTACCTTTTTGCCTATAAAACATGGAAAGGCACTCTCCTATTTAAAAATATCCTCATTTTCTTGAGAGAGAGAGAGAGAGAGAGAGAGAGAGAGAGAGAGAGAGAGATTATTAAAGGACTTTTATATCATTTTAAGGTAATTTTTATTTTATTTTAAAAAAAACGAATCCAAGGGATAAAGAGATTTGGGAATTTTGATATTCACAAACCTGTAACGAAGACATCAAGACATCTTTTCAATGGTATCGAATGCAATTTTTTCTAACATGATTCTACACTCAAGAAAGGTACAAAAGAACAAAATTATTAAAGGACATCATTTTTAAGGATTTATTATTATTATTATTTTATATATAAATTTTTTAAAGATAACAAAAGAAAACAAAGGAAAAGACGAATCCTTTACTATCATGAATCATGACATGTATACCATGTACATGTTCTCAATTGATAATATCATGATATGTATTACTTTTTTGTTGCATGATGGGAAATGGTTGATTGATGAGTTTTTAATCTTTTCTGATTTATTTAATTTTTTATTTTTTTTTCAGATGCTTTTGCTAATTTTAAAAGAAATCAGAAAAAATCTTACAATTTTTGCTAGAATTTGTGATTCGATGCGATTAAATCCCTATTTCAATTTCCGATACGATAACGGTTTTCACAACATTGCTATGAACATCCTTTTCCTAGGATTTTTCTTTTCTTTTCTTTCAGTTAGCTTGTTAGTACACACCCCCACTGTCAGTTGTCACTTCACTGTCAGCCACCCCCACAAGGGAATTGATACCAAGACCTCAGTGTTGAAATGAGGTATCTTCCTAGGATGAGTGTGGGTTCTCTTTTCTCATTGCATCTTTTCTCTTTTCTTTCTTCCTAGGCTTCCTGGCTTCCATCTTGTGCCGTAGGAATCCAAGCTTGATGGATTTCAGACCCTGACTTCTTGTTTGCATGATGCTCCCATATAACTTGTGGAACATTTAACATACTTGCATGTGCATTAAGTATGCATGAATGTTCTTTCATTGATAGAGCAGGCCACAGTTACTAAATCTTACATGCCAGGCTCTTATGCAAGGCAAACATCATGCTCTAAAATTGGCTTGACCAGCTTCTTTGAAGAAGAGGTTATATTGAATGGCAATGACTGTTTACTGAGGCTAGCTTCTTTGAAATATTGGTTATTCCAGATGATCTATAATGTTTATCACTCCTGCAATGTTCAGAAATGATTAGGATTTGGAGGTGGTTGATTTGGTTCTATACTATTGCCTTCATATTTGGGGTATTTTAATAGCTTTTCATGGTATCTCTTTTAAAAGAGAGAGAGAGAGAGGGAAAGAAAGAAAGAAAGAAAGTTGTAAATTATGAATCTTTATCCCATTTTAAACTTTGATTTGATCCATCCAAGTCGTGATTTTGCATTCAGATTCAATCTTCTTCCCACTGTGTCTTAGAATCATGTTATTAAATACATATGGGTTGCATGCTCAATCCATGCCAAGAGGCTCATTATTGTTTGAGAAGTGCAAAAGCTACTCACCCAAGTAGGATTTCAAATCATACTCTCTCCCCCCACACATGCCAAGGAGCCAGATCCAGGTGGCTCATCATGTCAGCCCCACCATGTGTCATATGCTGAAAATAGGCCAGACAATCTATCAGGCAGAGGCAACCCATATCCAATGTGGATTTGCACTCGTCATTTTTTCTTTAATCACGCATTTTATCATACACGCTGTCCCCCAGTGACTAGACCAACCTGATTTTTAGGCCATGAAACAACACAACAGACCCGCAGCATGGATCTCATCAACACTTGACATGAGTGGGGTGGGTAGGATCCAAGCTTTTACTCAGATGAATAGCCATCCCATTTCTCAAATCACATTCATTTCATCACAGGTATATGATCTTAGATCAATAAACTTTTGTGGGGCAATGACAACTGCACAAAATGAACATTTTTCTGCTGCAGCCTGTCTCATCCAGCAAGGGAAAACCTTCAAAGCTGCACAAAAGAAAGCACCAGATCGGATCCCTGTTCTTCGACATGAAGCAGAAGGAGATGGAGCTTGCAGAGCGGCGTGCCAAAGGCTTCCTAACAAAGGCAGAGACACAAGCCAAATATGGGTGGTGACGATGCATGCTCATGTATGATTTTGGAAGTAGGAACATCCTCTTTATAGAGAGAGGATAGAATGGAAATTTTCCGCTTTCATTTTCCTGCATTTGTAACTGCTTTTTCTTTGCTTGATTGTTTGATTTCTTTGGAAAATAGAGCTAAAATCATCCTATGAATTTGATCCTTCTGTTTGGAAACTTGAAGGAGGGGGATGATCACATGCGTTCAGTAGTAGTTCGAGCTACGGGGCCCACCCTTGATGTGTATGTGGAAGCCAAACCCGGCATATGGTGTGCCTCCACATGGCACTCCCAAGAACCGTCCTATCAAAAATTCACACACCACAGGCAGGAATGTATTCATCCTATGAATTTTGATTCTTCATCCTGGTGGTCAAACCTGATGACTGAGTTGGATGACATATACACAGCACGGTGGACCCCACATGTCATCTAGACATTTCTATGGTGGATACCCCCCTCCTCAATGTCCCCCGGTGTTCCCTTTGGTGTGGCCCACCTGAGTTATGGATAAGGATCGATGGGGACTCGGGCTTAGCATTTTGGGGGGTGCATCTAATAGATGTGCTGGATGCCAATCGCACAACACAGTGGACCCAACACAGCACTAACATATGTAAACGTATATGATCATTCCCCCTTGAAAAAACCCGGCTCGACTCGGCGAAAGTCGAGTCAAGTCGACCGCGTCAGGCTTCATCATGCAACAACAACAAAGAGAAATTAGACCGAAGACTCAATTGACTCTCTCGGAAATTATCGACCTGGTTCGACAATGCTGTAAATTTTAAATATTGAATGTAATCGAGGCTTGGAGATCAAGATGTGGAAAATAAAAATAAAAATCAACCAAGCGAATCGAGTTTCCAAGTTTTTAAAACTGTGATGAAGATACTACCTTTTCTTATTTTAGTGAAATGTTGCAGAGGAAGGTAGTGTGCTGGGCTATATACAACTACACTGCAAGTTGCCTCCCCTACTGTGGCAGTGTGGCATTGGACCTCAAATTTGAACCACCCCATTTGTGGGACCTACTGTAGATGTATGGCCAATCTACAGTGGGCCCCACTAGAGGTTGAGGTACATGACATGCTTACATTAGTGGTTGCAGTTCTAGGAAGGGGAACTGTCAAGAGGCAACGGTTCATGATCGAAAGATGTAGTGTCTGACTTCAATTTTTGATGTGAAACAGGAAAAGGATGGTCTGCTCTGGAGAAATCAACACAGCTCCTACGCTGTTGGCGTGTCGGCTCATGGCTCCCATCAAAATACAGTGTAATGCAGATGATGGTTGTGTGATAGCTATATATAGATTCTTTCCATCTATAGCTATCACACAACTATCATCAGCTTCTTCTTGCACTTTTATCTTCTTCGTTTCAAACAAACCAAAGTCTAAGAAAATCATGACTAACTTTAATAGGGTAGGACCCATACTCTGCGTGTTGCATACAGCTGACGTTCCCTCCACGTTCCCTTGCTTTAGGGCCTGTTTGGGAGCATAGATTCCGAACCCCTGGATTTGAAATCCTCCTGTTATGTTTGACACCCTGGATTCAAAATCCCTATAATCCAAAAGTAGCTATGCATGGTATATTTATAGGGGTTTGAATTTAATTACTAAATCAACTTTAATATCTCTAATTAGTGTACATATGTAATGTTTGACACAATGGTTGTAATAAGTTCGTTGAAATATATACTTTGCCTGAAAATGATGAAATTCCAAGTCTCGGATGGGCCACAAGCTCAAGATCACATCTGAGTCACTAACCAACAACTTTTAACTGTTAATTTACATGGACAATGTTTGGATGGCGCAAATCATCATATTAAAGTAATTATATTGATGCGTTTGATAATATGATTGTTTGGGGATATCATCGGTGGGCCATGTGCCCAATAGATCAATAGCCTAGTGATACACATGTTACACATGCAACTCTTGGAAGGATTTTAGATGTAATCTAAGCTTTCAACTTGGATTTGAAACCCCCAGTTACTTTATGAGGGAATTTGAAATCCTCCCCCCCAAAATCCATGGTGCCAAAAGACCCCTTGGCTTCTTAAAAATCCAAAGAGTGCAGACTAGCCATTGAGCATCGGAAATACAAGAGATCCATGGAAGTATGTGACCTTTAGTGCCGTGGGTTTGCTCCCCATAGACCCGAGTTTGATTTCCCTCCCTGTGATTTACCCGACCTTAAAAAAGGACAGGAACACCGTGAAAAATGTGAAGATCTTTGTACAAAATTCTTCAAGAATTCTGATTTTTAACAAATAATGCCCGGAATTTTTGGAAGCCCTCCAAGTAGGATTCTTAGTGGTGGACAACTGAAATGGTTTGATCTATCTTATCTAAGAAGTGGACTCAAGCATTATGGGGCCCACATTGTTGTTGTGTGTATCACATCCAATCCATCCAATAGAAGATCAGACAACCCAAAAATCAGGCCGATGTAATAATCAGGTGGCTCTTGGACTCGATTTTTCTAGAAAATAAAAATAAAATATAAAAGAAAATAAATAGCCCAGGATATTTTATCTGGTTATCTCAAGCATGTTCCATATGCTTTTAAAATGTCCGTGTCGTTTAGTAAAAAACAAACAAACAAAAAAAAAAAAAAAACTGGTGGAACTTCCCGAACATGTTAGCTGGCAAAGTACGGTTCCATTTCAGCACTGCCCCAAACACAAATCACAATCTGCTAACACTGCAATCTTGCTAAACGCTATTAGCTCCTACATCCAAACACTACCTAAATCATTTCCTATTCCATGAATAAAACTCTACACTTTTGAGTTGGTGTTGGTATCACTGAAGAAAGAAAGCCCACATAAAAACAATGCATGGATGGGAACAAAAAACAAAGGATATAAACCCAAATGGCCCCAAAATGCCAAACATAAAGACTCAACCATCCACATGCAATTGGGCACTAATGGCCCCCACATAGACCCAGAATGCCAAACAGAAAGATCCAACTGTCCACATGCGTTGTTGGGCACACGTGCCTGAATCAAAGTCCACACGTGTGCCACCATAACCAAATAGTATGTTTGATCAGTCCCCCTATGGATGCACGTGAGAAGAGACCTGGTCCTCAAACTCCTTCACATTCCCCTTTGGATTCTCCTCAAACCTTCCCAACCTGAAGTAGCTGAGGTCCACCCCTTGGGCTTCATCATCAAGGACCAGGTCTGATACAATCCTCCCCACAACTGGGCCCATCTTGAACCCATGGCCGGAAAATCCCCCGGCGACCACCACATCATGCCCAAACTCGCCTCCGAGGAAGTCGATCACGAAATCGCCGTCTGGGGTCATGGAATACATGCATGACTGCGTGAAGGCGGGCCCACCGGACTCGACGCGCCCCCCGAACCTCTTCTTGATCCATGGTGACAGGGCATTCTGCATCAGGCCCATGTCTGTGGCCCAAGTTCTACGGTCTGGATCGCACGGATAACCTCCGTGGACCGCGATCTTGATCAGCCCCGGGAATTCTGATGCCGGCGTGCCGTAGATGTACGGATCACCGTAGCTTGCAAACGTCGGGAAGCCGCTCTCGAGCGAGAAATCGCCCTCTAACCCCTCCTTGATCTTCCAGTAGCATATGGTGGTGTGCAACGGTTGGATAGGCAGCTCAAGGCCGATAACCGTTTTAACTAACTTTCTCATCCATGCACCAACGGTCACCACACACTTCCTACCCGATAACATCTTCCCACAAGCGGTGTAGACCCGAATCCGACCACACCCTCCACCATCCTTCTTGATATCCACCACCTCCATATGGTCCATCAGGTGGGCCCCATGCCTGATCGCGAGCGTCTGGAACATGGACACAGCCTTCGTGGGCCTGATTATACCGCCCATCTCAGTCGACAATCCAATCCAACCGTCCGGTATGTCGAATGCCCCTCGGAACTGCTCGGCAACTTGCCGACGGTCAAGGATCCGATGGGGTATTGAATTGGACCGGCAACTCTCGATCACTGATTGGAGACTCTTGTTATCCGATGGGCCCATGTCGAATTGTGGGGTCTTGGTGTAGACCCGATACCCGATCTCCGACTCCGCTTCTTCCCATAGGCGGGCCGACTCGACGACCATGCCGGAGTAGTATCCCTCCGGGTAGGTTGTACGTATGGTGCGCGACTCGCCGTGCGAGGATCCACGCTGGTGGAGGAAGTCGAATTGCTCGAGGAGGATTACTTTCAGGCGACGCTTTGATAGCTCGTAGGCCGTACAGCTGCCCATGATGCCGGCGCCGATGATGATGACGTCGACATCTTCGTCGGAATATTCCATCTCTGATTCTTTCTCTCTATCTTCCTGCGGTCTATAGCTGTTGCCAGTTTTAGCTGGTTGGAACATCGTCCATTTAAAGGATCACTGTCATGGAAATGACCTTTAAGTTTACCGAAATTTCAGTAATGCCACCTGATTTGTTTATGCAACTACCATAGGAAAAGATCATTTCTAGAAGATAGCTGCGATCAGTGATGTGTAGGACCGTCTGATTGCTGTGATTTTTATAGAATGGCAGCAGAAGGACAGTATTCGACTAACGGACGGTTCAGATTGTTTAGCTGGAATCCAACATGCCCCACATGTAACTGTGTAGGGGTAGGTTTTGGAGGTGAGTTCCTGTCCGTGTGGCCCACCTCGATGTATGTGTTGTATATCCACGCCGTCCATTCGTTTTTCCAGCTCATGTTAGGGCATGGTCCAAAACATGAGGTCCATTCGTTTTTCCAGCTCATGTTAGGGCATGGTCCAAAAAATGAGGTAGATCTAACTCTTAAGGTGGACCACACCACAAGAAAGTAGTGGTGATTGAGTACCCACCGTTAAAACTTCCTAGGGCCCACTGCGATGTTTATTTTCCATCCAACCTCTCGATAACGTCCCACATAGCTGAATGAAGGGAAAACACAAATAACAGCTTACTACAATGCAAATCAAAATTGGGATAACACCATTTTAGCTGTTTTTTTTTTTTTTTTTGTTAGCTTGTTAGTACACCCCACTGTCAGTTCACACAACACTGTTAGCCACCCCCACTAAGAATCGATGTCAAGACCTCATTGTTGAAACGAGGTACCTTTCACTCAGTCTACCACTTGAGCTATGGATCTGGGTGTAACATCATTTTAGGTTTGCAATCCATCTAGGTCGGTTTCTATTATTAACGGTTCGATTTGAGTTTATATTCTCCACGGTGCATAGATATAGAATACATACATTACTGTAGGGCCCATCTTGATGCATGTATTCTATATCCACACCGTCCATCCATTTTGTTAAATCATGGTAGGGGATTGGCATAAAAATGAAGCAGATCCAAATCTAAGGTGGACCATTATAGGACTTAGTGGTGATTGAATACTCCACCGTTAAAACTTCCTAAGGCTCAACGTAATGTTTATTTACCATCCCACCTGTCGATAAGGTCACGAAAACCAGGGTTTGGTCAATCACCAAATTTTCTTTTGGTGTGGTCCACCTAAGATTTGGATCTGCTTAATTTTTGGTAGTATGCCCTAAAATGAGCTGGAAAAAAGGATGGACGGCCTGGATATAGAATACATACATCAATCTGGGCCCACGGTAAGGGCCGCACCTAATTCGTTCTCTCATATATGCAAGGCAATGCGTATCATTCATCACTTAGATGAAATTTTGGTAGAAGGGTATTTTCGTAAGTGAGTTTAATTTGCTTCATTTCTGTAGCCTGGTAATACTGAGAGTAAACACGCGCATGAAATAAAAGGGTCGCATCGTGGAAATACATACTAATAAATCAAACTTGTGCGAGATCCGGACCGTTAATATGATATTTCACATTATCATCATTCTCTGAACCAAAATTACAGTTGGTCCAATGATCAGATGGCCCACAAAAACTAATGGAAAACAAAGACAGGTCATTCAACTTAGATAAGCGAATTAAAGGCTGATGAAGCTGACTTATTGATTATTCCAGGAATACTCATAGCACGACCTACCTGATGAACGGTTACTTCTCTCGTATGTATGTCGTGTTATCACATGTGCTGCAAAGCCCACCATTGGTACGTGCTGCAAATCCACTGTCCAAGTCCAAAGAGTCCGAGTACACTTGGATTCCTTCCTGGTACATTGTACTTATCCTCGTGACGAGATTCCATGCAAGAGGATACTGCTACGATATGGCGCACGCTGCACAAATGTTCCATGTAGCCACCGCTGTAAGATACACGTGGAATAAAAGTGATCAGGACCGTTGATCTGATGGATCAATACGTGTATTCCCTATAAACCAGAAATTACACTAAATATAAAACTAAGAACACCCAGAAATTGTGGATTTTTGATGGTTCAATATAGACCGCTGATCTAGCCGTTCGTTCTACAGATCACTTGTCCGATGCCTTTGAAATCCCACACTATTTAATCTTTGGGACATGGCCCATCCACATGATGGCTCACCAGGAGAACGCTTCAAATCACCACACGGTGGGCAGATGCATCGTGAGGAGGGTAGTGAATGCCTGTGTATGAGCATTCCCCTTCAAATAATAAAACATGTTTTTTTCTACCTACCTACATGCAAAATCTCAGTAATCACCTAACACATGGTTTATTTTCTAACAATACATTGGAATTAAAGGCCCAATCCATCATAGCTGACCACTTTTTTCAAAATCATGGTGACCCATCGTCCACAAATGTGGCACTCTTGTACGGCTATCCAGACCAAATAAATTGTGGGGCCCACTTTGGATGGGCCATGCCTGTAAGATCATATTGATCAAGTAATCGTGATCATTCAATTGATGGCTCTATTCAATCAATGGTTAGATTAAATTAGTGGAAAAAAATCTGATGGCTACTATTGCCTTCTCAGGGTAATTTTTGGGCTGTGATCCATACATAATTGGGTCAGTATAATGGATGATAAGTATTGCCGGAAAGCTTTGTAACATATATGGCTCAAGAGTTACCAACATTCTTTAAATGGTGGTGAACTCACATGGAAAACCAGCGCTGAATACGGAATTGCCGTGGACAACTCTAATTTCACAAATTTATATATTTATAGTAAATTAATAATAATATTATTATTATTAGAAATTTTTACCTCAAAATTCTCCTTAAATATCACTTTTACCATAAACTGTCTTTCAATAGCATATTTACCAAATCTAGGGATAAAAAGACATCTTTGCCCCATCCATCTACTAAGAAACCTGCAGAGGGCTTCTGTGACAGTGAAGATGTAGGCTTTAATCTACTCAGACCATTGTAACCTGCTTTGAAGTGTAGGTTCATAACTCAACCTTATTTGTGATTTATGTAAACCATACGATTGGGAAAAAATGTATAGGCCAGCTTGTTTTTTTGAACCAAGGCCTGGATTACACATCTAATAGTCAAAGTGAATTTCCCATACACATTGTTGATGCAGAAATCTGGATAACCTTCCTTAGACCTTCAAATACTTTCACAAAGAGGATCCTTTGATGCCTAAGTTAGATAGGATATTTGGGTCTAATTGTAATAGGGTTTTAGGCTTAAGATTGTGTGTACGTTTTACCACTAGGGGTAGTCTTATTTATAGGTGAGGAGAGACGATTGCGTAGAGGGGTATTCCCTGTTTAATAAAAGTGTATTGTAATAGGATTCAGATCCCAAGTTGGATTTGTTTATGAGGATACTATGGATATCTCTCAATATCTTCGGCACCGAGGGTCCCCAATTGAGGCCAGGGTATCCTTTATTTGCTCTTTGTGCAGGTACTCGAAGGTTAGGAAGGCTACCTAGATTTCTGATTTCTGCATTAACGCCAATCATGGGTAAGCTCTGATGAGCAGCTCATAAAGTTTTCTTTTATTTTTTAACATATATTAAATTTTAGAATATAATTGTTTGCCACATTGGATTTGGAGGTAAATGAGCGTATTTCAAATTCAAGTAACTATTCTTTGTGTTTTGCAACCTAGGATTTGGAGGTATTTCTAATATACCCTTTTACTGTCTTTTGAAATCTCAACATCGTAAAATACTTTGATTCCAATGAAATCCAAATGAAATGTATTTTTGGCTCTCTTTAAAAACAAGATAGTAGTACATATAATAAAGTATCACTAGGCTACTAATTCGTTGTACACATTGTGCATTAATAATGCCTTAAAACAATTCAATTATTGATTGCAACATTAAAATCAACATCAATACTAATCCGCTCTACACATTATGCATTAATAATGCCTCAAAATAATTCAATTATTGATTGCAACATTAAAATCAACATCAATAAAATGATTCGAACCATTCAAATGGTGGACATCTAAATGAACTGTTAAAAAATGTCAATAAGTCACTCGTTTGTGATCCTCTATTTGTGGGCCACCTAAAGCTTGAGATTTTTTTCATTTTTTACCAAGGTATACATTTCAACAAGTTTATTATACTCATTCTATCACATATCTCACTCACACACATATATGTGCTAATTTGGGATGTGAAAGTTGATTTAGTTAATCAAATACAACCTTATAAATATACCAAAAAAAATAAAAAAAATCAAATACATTCCAAATACAAGCTTCCAAACTAAAGATTTGAATCCCAATACATTTCAACCGTACACAATTAAAAATTCCAATTTGCCTTGATTACAATGTAATTATGATTTTAGGGCCCAAGCCTATAATGATAGGGACCTAAAGGTCAAATAGACCATGTCACATAAAGCAGTGCGGATTGAACGTACACTCTTGAAAAGTTCATGGAGGCCACAATAGTTTTGGATCGAGCTTATATTCATGTATTCTTTTCATTCAAGTATGTGTAACCTTATAAAGAGGTTGGAAGGCAAATAAACCATTGTATAGAGAGGTTGGAAGGTGAACAAAACATCACAATGGACTCTTGGAAGGTTTCAACGTAGATATTCAATTACCACGGTTTTATATGGTGTGGTCTGCTTCAGCTTTGGATTTACTTTATTATTGAGCTGGCAAAATAGATGGACGAGATGGATAAAACACATACATTGTTGTGTGCTTGAGCTTGGGCCACATGGTGCCATGTGATAGTGCCATATGATAGTGCTTGAGCTTGAGCTTAATCCATACAATTTGTTAAGTGGACGCCATTATGATAGTGCCATGGCAACAATTAGGAAGGCCCACTTATCAGTTGGGCTACATTTACAAGAGAAATAGACGATTAGATAAAGAATGATAATGATAGGCAGTATACATTCAAGGTAACATGACCAACTTAATGAATGTGCATTGACTTTTTTATCAGAACATTTTCACAGTATCCCTCACCTATGGTTGGTTCGCACTATCCTCAACCTACTACAATCATCACTAGCCCCGTATGCACTATGGTAGTGAATACCAGGTCATCGAGGGAAGTTTGGTCATCTGATGAGAGTAGTTTTGGACTAATGGCCCATTCATGGTAGCAACTGCAAAATGTACAGTTCAGATTTTCCAATTGTACAACCGACCACAGAGAAATCCAATCCAATCAAATCGCTCTCAACTGAATTCCAGTGATAAAGTTTTCCATGTTTAAACACAAGGAGAGGTAGGGACGCATACCCTGATCCATTGCACAAGTGATAGACTGAGTGAAAGATACCTCGTTTAAATCTGAGGTCTTGGTATTGATTCCTTAGTAGGGGTGGCTAACAGTGAAGTGTGAACCCGCGGTGGGGCGTACTTACAAACTGAAAAAAAAAAAAAAAAAAAGAAGGTAGGGAGCCAGATTAGGTAGTGGCCAGCCCTACCATGATGTATGTGTTGTATCCACACCATCCATCATTTGGATAGATCACTTTAGGGCAGGAAAAAAAAATGAAGCAGATCCAAAGCTCAAGTGGACTCCGTTACAGAAAACAGTGATGACAGTGATGCCCACTGTCGAAAAACAGTAATGACAGTGACGTCCACCGTTGAAACCTTTATAGGGTTCACCCTGATGTTTATTTGAGACATCATTTGACATCCATCCTCTGTCTTACCGCGACTGCTGGCATAGAGTTAGCCGATGCTTATTCCTCAAATACTGTCATTGATTCTTCTCCGGGAAAAGAAGTCGACGACCTATGGGCCTTCTACCTCCATGCGGCATACCGTTGTCATGTCTGAGTTCTTTACCTCATTCCTTGGCTCATGTCTTAAAATGATCTCTCTAAATGGATAGACAGTATCGATACAACACATACATCATAGTGGGGCCGCAAGACTAGGTGATGTCACTTTAATAGTGACTAAGCTAATCTGCCTCTAGAGAGGTATGCCCCACTGATTTTTTGTGGGGGCCACTGAGTATGTGAAATCCACTCCAACCAACCATTAGCTATGTAAAGCTATCTTAGGCGACGGCTAGAAGATCAGATGGACTTGTGATTCAAATGAAGCCACACCAAAGGAAACAATTGAGAGAGAGATATCCACAGTTGATTTTCTATCGAGCCCACTATAATGATTATGTGAAATCCACTCAAACCATTTAAGCCACACCAAATGAAGCCCACTTAGATGCCGAAAAAACATTTAAGCTGGCCGACGAAAAGTCATGACAATCGTGTTTTAGAGACCTACATATAAAACTGAGAAAAGATTGAATTTAATAATAAAAAAACCCTTTGTTGCGTCCAATTTTCAGCGGTAATTATGGCTAGTAATTCCTCATTATGGTAAAATAGACTTTTCACCTACCATTTTCAGGAATGTTTCTACCAGCCCCACTGTGATGTGTGTCATACATCCACACCGTGTATTTGGTGGGTCGTCTCTAGATTGTAGGAATCCTAAAAAATTTCAGCGTATATGAAATTCAAGTGAGCAACACAATTTGAAACTATATAAAATCATGCCTAAAACATTTAAAAGCCCTTAATAGGGCCCACTTTGATTTTTGGATTGGCCTAAAATTTAGTCCGAACCCTCGTCTAAGTGGAACACACACAATGGATGGGTTGGATGTCTTAATCACATCTCAATGGATTTTATAAACAATCAAGAAAGTTTTAAAGGGTGAGCAACCGCTCTCAATTCTTCTCTATGTGGAAGCCAACTTAAGTAGTGGATTAGCCTGAATTTTAAGACCATGGCCCGCCATATGGAAGGATGCATCTAGTTGATGGTGTGGATGTCTAACATACATTATAGTGGGGCCCACAGAGCTTTGTCTTTCACATTTGTAGTAAATCCAATCTGTCCAAGAGATTGATTCCATCCCAAGGATCACCTATTTTTCAAAATCAACCATACCCATTTGTCAAGCCAACCATACTTGTATTGGCTATTAATCAACGGCCTGAGATTATTTTTCTCTGATATGAGCCACATCATGACCAGATAGTGATGATTTATATAGATGAATGATAACCTTCGTAGGTGAGCACTTGTACGTACCTTTGCACATGTGTTATGGGCACAGAATCTGAACGGTCCACATGATGCGGCACCCCTTGAAACCTCACCTGACCAACTTTCAGCCTGATATAAAACTTTAGTGGGCCATGGTAAAAGGAAATAGTTTCCTCCCTTGATTTGCATTTCTCTTTTCTACGGTCCACTAGAGCTTTGGATCAGGCTGAAAATTAGGCCAATAGAGTTTCAAGAAATACCACATCATGTGGACCGTTCAGATTCTATGCGAAAGAGACATGTGCAAAGGTACGCATGGGTGGTCACGTAAGAAGTGAGCACGTGAGCATACCATGATTTATGTATTAGGTAATTCTCTCACGAGTAACAGCCTATTGGAAAAGTTGGAAGTCACGTGCACTTAACAGGTTGGAAATTATTTGGCCGTACGTTGTGGTCCAGCCAAGTGGATCCAGAGAGAGAGAGAGATTCTCCTGGGAACCAGTCCTCAGGAGAAAATATTACACTGATAGCAGCTTCGATCTATTTTTTTTATTTTTAACACACGCACGCACACCACCACACACTCACGCCGTGGTGGGATTTCACCACCTATGGATACTCGAACCCTTAACCGGCCCGAGAGTCTGCCACCCGAGCAAGAGTATGTATGCCTCACCGAAGATGGAGTGGACCTTACCGTGGGGCCCACCTTGATGTATATATTATATATCCACGCTGTCCATTCTTCTTCTTCTTCTTCTTCTTTTTTCCTTTTTAATTCATATCATTTTAGGGTATGAGCCCCATAATAAAGGAGATCCAAGTTTCAGGCGGGAGTCAAGGCCGACACAACCGGAAGATCCACTCAAAATTGACTCAGTTAAGCTCAGCTCAAATATATACACACACACACACTCTATGCCGTCGACCTCATGGGAACTTCCCATGAGGTCAAGCTGTGTGGGTCCACGGTGATGCATGTCAAAGATCTGCCCCAACAGTTAGATGCACCATTCCATGGTGGGCATCGGGCTTAAAACATCAAGTCAATACATGACTTGTGTGGGGCACACAATGTACAAAAGTTGAAAGGGGTTACACTCTCATTAAAAAATTCATAATCATTTGATGGGCCCACCGAGATGTGGTTCACAATCCAGCCCATCCATTATGTGTGCCCCACTTGGATGAGGGGTCAGACCAAGTTTCAGATGCATCTAAATTTCAGGTGGGTCCCACTAAGTTCTTTTATATGTTTTAGGCACGTCTTCACCTGATTTTAGATGGTATGGTCCACCTGAGTACCGGATGCGGTTGTTTTTTGGGATATACCATAATTTAAAGGGGACCCATCAAATGCACAATGTTGATGTTCGACACACATCATAGTGGGGCCCCACAGCTCAACCTCATGGGTAGTTCCCATGAGGTCGATAGATCTATATATATATATATATATATATATATATATATGGGAAAAGGTGCTATGCGCACAACCTCACGATAAGCTCCTGTGAGGTCGAGCTATATGGGCCCCACCGTGATGCATATCGGCCATCAACACCGTGCATTTGATGGGTCCCCTTTAAATTATAGGATATCCCAAAAATCAGTCGTATATGGAACTCAGGTGGGCCATACCATCTAAAGTCATGTGAAGACACCGTTAAAACATATAAAAGCACTTGGTGGGGGCCCACCTGAAATTTTCATTCGTCTGAAACTTAGTCTGAATCCTCATCCAAGTGGGACACACATAATGGATGGGCTAGATTTGCAAACCACATCTCGGTGGGCCCAAAAAATGGTTATGAATGTTTTAATGGTGCACGGCCCCTCTTCACTTCTGTATGTGGTGTGGCCCACACAAGTCAAGGATTGACTTGATTTTTAAGACCTAGGCCCACGATGGAATGGTGCATCTGACTGATGGGGTAGATGTTCGAAACGCATCACAGTGGGGCCCACACAGCTCGACCTCATGGGACGGACTCGTGAGGTCGAATGCATAGTACCTTTTCCATATATATATAATATGCTCACACACAACTAGTTGGACGTTTAATGAAAACAATCACTTTTGATTAATGAAAGTAAATGCTTCCATCGACATACTAATTTCATTTTGGCATGGAAAAGGGGCCACAGTTTGGGTGGGCCCATCATTGTGTTAATGTAAAATCAACCCCGACCATCAAGTATGTCACCCCATATTAGATCAATGTCTCAAATTTGATCCCCATCCTTCGTTCAGGTCAACCACACGATTGGAAACATTGTACATGGAAAGCTTCACCCACTAAAGTATTTCCTTTGGTGTGGCTCACATGAATCACCTATGGACCTGATTTTTGGAACCCAGGCTTAGTTTTGGTGCGACATCCAATGGATGGAATGAATTTCACAGTTTCATCAGGATGGGCCCTGTAAAAATCGAGGGTGGATGTCTCCCTCCTAAATGTTCCCATTGGTGTGACCCATCTGAATCACCGGTTAGCCTAATTTCTTGGCTTTGTGTCTATAGCTGGTTTATAGATATAATGGTCGAATTGGATCTCACATACATGTTAGAGTGCGCCCATAGAAAATCAGATATGGGAGTCAATGAGGTGCCTGTTCCCAACACACTACCGCTTGGCGTAATTTAAGATGATAATTAACGCTCATAATGCTTGGCAGAGAAGAGAAGTGGCGTTATTTTGGTAATTAATTTAAACTAACTTTGGAAAAGAGTGGCCCGTTCGGGTCAGCCCACCATGGTGTTAATTTTAAATCTACCCCGAACATCAGGTGGGTGACCTCACCCTACACCTAGGGTTCAAAAATCAGGTCCATCCTTTTTTCAGGTGGACCACGCAGCTGGAAATAGTTGATAAAGAAAAGCTTACACTCCAAACTATTTACGTTTGTGTGGCCTACTTGAAAGATAGATGGACTTGAAATTTGGACCATAGGCCTAAGTTTTAGTGTGGCATCTAATGATTGAAGTGGATTTGATATAATCTCTATGGTGGGCCCTGTAAAAATCAAGGGTGGACGTCTCTATTCTAACTATTTTCTTCGGTATGATCCACCTGAATCACAGGTGGGCTTTATTTTTAGGTTTTGTGCTCGAAATAAAATTACACATCTAATGGTTGGAGTGGATCATACATACACATCAAGGTGAGCCCCATAAAAAATCAAGATAGAGCCTCCGCTGAAATTCTTTTTTTCCAATAAAAGTCTAAGTTGGAGTACCGTTTAATGTCTAGCTAGCACGTATCATCCAACCTTTTATGTAAATATGACATCCAACCCGTCTAATAGGTTGGTCCATCACCAACATTACTTTTTGTAAAACACCACAACAATCATATATATAAGCCAGTAGGCTAAACACAATTTGGTTGATTTTAATGGTGGGGGAATTTCTATCTTAACTATTTACCATGGTGTAGCCAATCGAGTGTTGAATCTACCTTAGTTTTAAGCCCTTGTCCAAACATGAGGGTGGCCCGCATGATGGACGGGATGGATCTACTCCACATGAATTCTTTCCTTCTAGGTCTGTGAAAGCAATGCCCGTTAACCTTAGAAGGTCATGCAAACTTTATACTAATATTTGGTAAGAGAAGACGTGTGAAGGGAGAGTAAATGTAGGATGGGCTGTATGTTATTATAGATTTGGACCATCCAACTCAAAATCAGATCCATGCATTAGATAGATTACACGTCATCATGCTGGGGACAAAAAAGAATTTGATGATCTTATGATCAATCATGTCAAATACTTAAGAAGTGTTGGTTGTTAATAAACTAGTCCAACGATCCAGATTTAACATGCATACGTACTTTCTTTACAAGCGTAGTTTCTTAGTTTTTGGTACATAATTTCTCTTTATTGAGTCTTAACTGATGAATGGCCTAGATCTTTGACATGTGTATCACTACTTTACATAACTAGCATTCTAAAATTCCTCAACGTAAGCATATGTATTATATAAATGCATAGCTAGTTTGACGAAACTGCAGTACCCAACTAGTTGTGTGTGAGCATTACTCTCTCTCTCTCTCTCTCTCTCTCTCTCTCTCTCTGTATCTTTTTATTTTTATTTTTGGCCGTAGTTGACCCGACAGGCCCTCTCTCCCTCTCAATTTCAAATCAATCCCCCCCCTCTCTCTCTCTCTCTCTCACCGACTGTCCTTCCCCTTCCGCTGTCATTGTCCAGTCGGCCCATCCGTCTCTGTCCGAGCACTCGACCATGCCTGTCTACTCGGTCACCCAGCTTGAGCACTTGATCGAGTAATCAACCTTCCCTATCTGGCCATTTGTCCTTGTCTGAGCACCCTCTTTCTATTTGAGCGCTGGAACTCGAACTCAGCTCAAACTTAACTTGAGTTGGCCCGAGCTGTTGACCAAACCAAGCTAAGCCAAACTCGAGCTAAGGTGGTCTGCTGGCCAAACCCAGTCAAGCTATGCCAAGCTTGACTTGGCTCAGCTTGTGTTCAGCTCTAGGTGGACCATACGATAAGAAACAATGGTAATTGAATGCCTTATCATTATTTGCCACCAACCTGTTAATACATTCACATAAACCAGGATGAAGGAAAACAAAACAAGCAAAAACAAATATTAGCCTGATCCAAACTTTGGTGGTCCTTTAATAGTCAATCAGTGCTGTTTCCCTTCTGAGAATTGGATCTGTGCTCATGCCCTAAAATGATCTGGAAAAACAACATGGATACCCAGAATAAACACATCAAGGTGGGCCCCACCATCTTGGGCTGAGGCTGAGGCCGTAGCAACCCACTCCCATCAGGGGCTAAAGAACCTGCTAGCTAATGATAGATTCTGCCAGAGTGGCCTGTTGGAAGATGCACATGGGTCAAGGAATCAGTCCAAAGATAAAACCAGATTATGGGGCCCACCATAGATGCTTTCACATTCCCAAATTAAGAATGGGAACTGATATCTGGACATTGCTCTCTTAAACATCACAATCCACAAATCTACTTCATGTCATAAAATCTCAAGTGGTCCCTTCAAAAGTGACCAAAATAACCAGTGACACATGAACTTTTTGTACACCCTACTTCACACGTTTCTCCCACGCCTATTATGGCCTGTTGGAATGTGCCATATCTTTCACCACCTTAGCAATATCAAGACATCCAATCACAGCTTGACATGTGGCGTTTGACACGTAATTTTGCGTCAGCATGCACTAGTGCAATCTGACATGCTGACAGGACAATGATGTGGGCCACGCCTTAATGCAAGGCGTAGGCTACACAATACTTTACAGCACAAGCGATAAGAAAACACTACTTGTGTTAGGCATTGACAGAATCAACTGTAACCATTAAACTATGTAAGCATGATTAGGACTTGAGTGGTAGCATGGTGTTACAAAAACACGGCCGCACGAATCTGCGGCTGTGTTTAAATCACGGCATATAAATCAAATGAATTTTGTACATATGCAGGAAGGTTCCGGTGGACAGAATATCATCAGATTCCTCAATAATTGGATGATAAAATACATGCTTCTTGTCTACTTTTTCCATTCAATTGCAATGATGAATGAGATGCAAATGGACTTAGTGGAGAATGCATTCTTTTTCTTTTAAACATTTCAGAGACAAATATAAAGGTAGGAATTTATAGGACAAACGGCACTCCTTTGCATGCGTCAAGAGTCCATTGATGAAAAGTGAAAAGGAACTGGAGAAAGCTTACGCCAAGATTCCATTGATGAAAAGGGATTAGGAACTGGAGAAAGCTTGCGTCAGGAGTCCATTGATGAAAAAGACACTCTTTATATAAAGAAAAGACTGTTTCTTAATTCTTCCTCTTCCATTCCATAGAGGCTGTATCTGTTGTAGAATATGATCATTTTATGATGGGTCTTTGAGGCCCACAATCCATCCAAAAATGATCTGATCCAAAACAGAGCTGCTTCAATCATATACCCAAAGTGATCTTATCCAAAGAACGGCTGATTCAATCATATCCCAAAAGTGATCTTGATCCAAAACACAGCTGCTTCAAGCATATCCCCAAAATGATCTTGATCCAAAACACAGCTGATTCAATCTCCACATATATCCTCAAAATGATCTTGATCCAAAACATAGGTGGGTCACCCCACAGGAAATAGTTGAGATAGGACATCCACCATTAAAACCTTCTATATTGTATCTGGGCCCACCTCATCTTTTTTATATACCATCTAGTCCATTCATAAGATGCACTTCACCGTAGGAAACTCAAATGATCAGTCCATTACAAAACTAAAGCTGGAAACTAACAACAAATACCAAACAAACCTACCTTTCCTAAATAATCTTTGCACCCTCACTTTCAAAGATAACAATTTAAAAGAATATCTGACCTTCTTTTCCATCTTTGATCACTGACTAACATACCACCAGATTCTTCTAACCCAGGCACGAGTCAGACACTTGACTCAAATGAGTCACAGAGATGGGGATAGCTCCCCTCTCGTCTGCTAATCTCTTCATTCTCACCACGTTGATCAGGTGGCACTGAAGTTTCACACCATCACTAGTTCACCCTGCCAGCATCCTCTGACACGGACAGTGAGTCGGACACTAAGTCAAACGAGTCATGGGGTGGGGACAGCTCCCCTCCACCCCCACAAATCTCTTCAATCATCTTTGCTACTTGGCCCATCCTCAGCTGTTGAACAGGCACCACCAAAGTGAACACCATTGCAATCTGTGGATCAAACACCTCTGCCATCCATTCCTCCCTCACCAGCAACTGGACCCAGCTTGGAAGGTCCATGATGGTCCCACCGCCTGCATTGTCCATCAATGACAAGCACTTGCCCATAAGCAGCTCGAGCAGCAGCACACCGAAAGCGTACACAACTTCTGGGAGAACTTCTGGCCATTGGATATTTCCTGTACATTGTAGCCGTTGGATGTTACTGCCATGGCAGAGAAGACAGACCAAAGTCAGAGGTGTGCATTGCCAGCCTTGTTAAGGAGGACATTGGTGGATTTGATGTTGCCATGGGAGAGCTTTGGCCCCCAAAAAAAAAAAGAGGAGGAAATTTCATTATTACCGCTGCAGTCTAACCAAAAAGAACATTGAGCAAGAGCTACCTGTTTAGGATCAATATAAAGACAATATAAGTTCTAAGGAATCATATCTTTAAAAAAAAATAAAAAACAACAACATAAGTTCTAAGGGAATCATAAAAAATAAAAAATAAAAAATTTAAATCAAATGTAACAACATAAAGAGAATAATTGATTAAGTGGGCCTGTTTGGTTTTCCAATTACAACAGTAATCCATAGTTGTGATTCAATTAGTGGAAATAATTGACTTAATCAGGCAGTATTACATAAAAATAGCTTAATAAAAATAACCTGCTGATTAAACCATGTGAAATCCACTCTGTCCATTAGGTCACTTAATATTGGATCAGGCTGATTTGGGTATCTTCCATACATCCTGGTGAGTCACTCCTGACAAACAGGTTTGATGAAAGATACAAACCATTGTGGCCCCAAACACAAACTGAACATTGTTCCATGTGGAATGGTCTATCTGAGATATGGATTTAGTTAATTTTTGGGCCCATAGCTTCCCGTCAGCGTTATCACCTCATCTGATGGAACAGAGTAAATATCACATTGCCACCTTGAATTAGGTGCTTTAGATGTGTAAAATGAGCGTTGTGTGCCATACAAGTTCAAGCTTGGGTGTTTTCCAGGCTGTGTGAAACAAGGGTAGCAGACTATTCTGGTCAGCCTTTGTATTGAGACTCCTACATAACAATTTCTGGAACTTTGCTAAATGCACACACTTGTACAATAATACTCATGTACATGCCACATGTGCCAGCATCGCACATAGGTGTGAGATCCAATCCACCCATCAGGTTGGCCCGACCGACCACATGTTTCCAGAAACAAATATGGTAAACTCAGAATGATAACAGGTGGATCATGGATGGGATAGAAAACTTCAGCCAACACCCATTGAAGGACAGCACTTGAGCATCAAATGTGAACCGTTGGCAAGGTTTATAGCCATCACGGTAGTGCATGGGATGCATGGCTAACAAGTTAAATGGACCCATTTGAGCACAATGTGTATATACTGTGTAGGCCATCTAATGTATAGTACAACTGGGATGCCCAACACACCCATTGTAAGAAATGGCCCAGTCCAGTGGTAGTGGTTCCATCATATGCATACAAAGGTACCAAAGAAAAAGAGTGTGTGTGTATATATATATATATATATATATATATACACTTGTGATTGTAAGTTTAAGTTAATAAGCTACTTTTACAAAGGTGGCTCATTTGCTGCCATAAGTATTTAAAAATAAAATAAAAACTTATCCAAACAGGCCCAAAAAAAGCTCAGTAAAGATCATGCTGAAGCTGCGACCTTGGTTAGTTCAAACTTGCTATCTTTATATTTAGATTTTTATGAAGTGAATTGCTAATTTCATTTTTTTTCTTTTAATTTCAAGACAATAACCCAAACATAAAAAATGGCATATATGGCATGTTACTCAACACAATAAAAATAGGGGGTTCATATAATGTTAACAACAGACAAAGCATACAAGATATCCTGGTTAGAGTTGCTGATCTCCCAGATATTACACAATCAGAGAAGGAGATTGTGGAAACCGACATCAATACATAGCATCTTTATGACGATAAAGTGCTCGGCTTTCAATATATCCTTGAACAATTCTACAGATGTGAAAAGATCATAGGAAGTTTTCTAGTGTCCACTTATAATTTCATTAGCACACCTACTTAGTGGACATGTTTGGTTAGTAATAATTACAAGGTGAGCTCCAGCTAATGGATGGCTTGGTTGGCTTGCTTTATTTCAAGGAGACAGTGAAATTACCAACAAAAGATGCTATATATGCAGAGATGGAGAGTGTTTTCCACCATCCTTTTCTCGGTGGCTGTAATATGTATGAGATCAGGAACCCAATTCTGGATGTTTTCCCTGTCATCCACAGGATCCCTATGCATCATTTTGATCGTGTTGAGAATCAAAGCATATGTTGCAAGTTCTACATTTGTATAACAACCCTAAAAGTTTTAAATTTTAGTTAATAATTCATTATAAAAATAAAAATAAAATTTACAGTTAGTATGGGTCAGATCTTTTTTTTTGAAGGTTATGAATGAACTTTTTATTGAAAACAGCTTGGCACAAGCCAAGACAAAAAAAAATACAACTGACAGGGAACTAAAGTTCCAACATGGAACAGACTACATTCAAATCTACTTGAAGGCACCCAGTAGCCCATTCTACTACGTCCCTTTTCATCCTCCTCGTAATCTGCCCCAAAGATGTGCGCTTGTTGTTGAAACACCGAGCATTACACTCCTTCCAAAGGTTCCATAAACCAGCCATGAGCAAAAGGCGCCAAACCGATAGTCTTATCTTTCACAAAGCAAACACCGTGCCAGGCCCAAATCATGTGCTGGATAGATTGCGGCATAATCTGATTCACCTCGAAGAGCTTGACAATGTGGATCCACATCTGGGAAGCAAAAGGACAATGCAAAAAAAAAGGTGGTCGATTGATTCCACATCACTCAAGCACATAAGACAAATGTTAGGGAGGATCATGCCTCTTTTCTTAAGGTTGTCTATGGTTAGAATCCTCTTCCTACCCGTGAGCCATAGAAACGAAGATACCTTGGGAGGAGCTCCATAGGACCAAAAATCTGAAGGAATGGGAATCTCGGATGAGATTTCATGAGGCCTGACCAAGTTATAATAGGATCTAACCGTAAAAGAGCCAGAGGGCGAGCCCGACCATATGAGCGAATCCGTCAGCTCCGGAATGAGGGAAAAGTGCTGGAGATGAAGTAATGATTTGATGTATTCTTCGCATTCTGAATCTGATAGGCCCCTCCTGCACGGGGGACACCAAACTCCCGAATCTTGTCGAGAGAAACAACAGTCTATCATGATGTTCTTCTCAGGCGAAAGGGAAGCTAACAACGGGAAATCCTCGAGCAAGGGTCTAGGGCCACACCATGTATCCTCCCAAAATCTAATGTGGGCGCCGTCCCCAAGAGAGAATGAAGATAATGAAATGACCAAAGGAGAAACTGAATTAATAGCCTTCCAAATGGCTGAAGACCGATACAGAGATGAATTCTTGATCATCCATCCTCTTTCTTCTGTGCCATAATTCTTAGCTATGAATTCTCTCCATAATTTTCCTTCTTCGACCCCAAACCTCATTTGCCCTTTGCCAAGCAACGCCAAG
Organism: Magnolia sinica; assembly: GCF_029962835.1. Taxonomy (NCBI): domain Eukaryota; kingdom Viridiplantae; phylum Streptophyta; class Magnoliopsida; order Magnoliales; family Magnoliaceae; genus Magnolia; species Magnolia sinica. The sequence continues at coordinate 85,752,526 of NC_080582.1, forward strand.
TTCATATAATGGAGGTCTCTAAGACTCACACCTCCTTCTGTTATAGGTAAGCACACCTCGTTCCATCGAAGAACATGGAATTTATTAGTCCTCTGCACCTTGCCATAAAAAATCTCTTCTCAACTTTTTGAGTCAGGCTAGCACTGATTTCGGGCACTTGAACAGAGACATGAAGTAAAGAGGAAGATCGGACAGAGCTGCTTTAATGAGAATGATGCGCCCGGCTAAGAAAGATGTTTCCCTTTCCATCTTGACAATTTCTATTCAAACCTCTCAATCACTTTGCCCCAAAGTTGTTTTGTAGGTTTTCCCAAACATAGTAAAAGGCCTAGGTATGAAGACGGAAATAAACCCAAACCGCATCCAAAAATAGACATGAAAGAAGTAACCTCTTCATTCGACAGCCCTATTCCCAACATTTCACTCTCAAGCGTGTTGATTTTTAAACCCGAAACCTCTTCGAAGCAGCCCAAAATTTTTCAAAGGTTGTCTATCTTGATGGCATCCGCATCACAAAAAAGAGGGGTGTCGTCGACAAACTGCAAATGAGAGACGGTGGTCTAGGAAGACCTTGAAGGACTATCGGGCGATGATCAGAAATGGTTCTAGGAAGACCTTGTAAGCAGGCCAGAGGATACAAGTCTACTCAGTCTAGCCAATACTAGTCTTGCTCTCCCAAAATGGAGTCCTATTGATCGAGATGCATAGACCGTACATAGCAGAGAAAAGCCATCTGACTTGAGAGGCCTCATCCCTAAAATTTACCGAAACTAAGAAGGGTCCTAAGAGGTGGTCTTCTGCTTCCCATACATCCCTATTCCACTCAACCAAAATGCCACCCGCCGAACCTACCACATTGAGGGCAACTCAACCTGCATTTTTTTAGACCCCATAAAGATCGAAGAATGATATCATTGAAAACTTCCAGCTTGGTTTTCTAAAGGGCTAGAATTTGAATTTTGAACTTCTTGCACACTTCTTTGGCGTGAGCAGTGTTCTAAATATCGGTATCACATCCTTAGGATACAGATACATATCAGTTATCGCACGGGATATATCATTTGTATCGGGTAATTTATCACACTTTTTGGTAAACATGGGGAACATTGGGAAATTGGTTGAATTTTCAATGAAACTTCAAGGATTGTTTTAAAAAAAAGACCTTAATATACACTTTTAAATCATAACATCTCAAAAAAAAAGTGCATATAATATGTTTCCTTTGTATATTGTCCTAAGCTATGGGTTGTCTGATCGAACTTATGCAACTATATTCAAATTGAATGCATAAGATTTAGAGTGTATGCGATGATCATTTCTTCAAACACTCCTAAATACTTTGAAATTAGTGTCAATTGATAGCTAGATGAAGGAAAACTTCAAAAAAAAAAAAAAAAACATGGAGAACATGGAGAACATGGATATCAAAATCAAAGCTCCAATTCCATGATTTTTCATGCAAAACATGAAGAACCAATGGATTTGTAACCATTTGACACTGATTTAACATAATTTCTACCCAAAAAAAAAAAAAAAGGATCAAAAATTGAAAATGCTCACCGGATTGAACATGTGGGATATAGCGACACTACCTGTGTTTCGCATCGCACAGGTGGGATACAAGATATATCATGGGATATATCGGCTAATATCGTCAATATTTAAAACATTGGGTGTGAGAGTGTTTATCTTGACTCCCTAATCCCCTAATATTCCAATAGAGAATCTTCATTGGCAAACTAATTTAGATTATATGCCCTTTAGGCCTCGCTAGACGAGCCTAGAATATCATAATTGATCAACCTTCCAAGGTTAAGGAGTTCCCTACAACCTTTTGGGTGTTTGGGCCTAGTATTCTGTTTAGACTGCATTCTCATCTTACGCTTAAACAAACTTCCTAAGCGCTCGGACATCATTGTCTCCTGCACCAAAAGAAAGGCCTATGGATCTACCCACTCCGCCCAACATATCTTTGAATCACTCCCTGTCTTAATCTAATATGGTGTTAAGGCCCTGGTCTGGGGGAGTTTCGGCAGCAGCAGGCGAGGAACAACCTTGAATAGGGAAATCCCTTGCTGTTTGAAGAGTAACGTCAAGAGCGTCGTTGAAAAACTCCGCATTAAAAGCTTCATTGGGCAGGTATCCCAAATCTAAAGAATTACTGTAGAGATTTATCACCATCTCTGTTGACCTGCAGTGAGGAGGACGAGCTTCTGCATAAATCGCGAAAGGAGATCGCGGAATGGTAGAGCAGATGAGGGAGGAGGATATCGATTCGCCTTCTCGCATAGAGAATTCTAGAAAGTCACCCGAGACTGTCTCGATCAAGGGCGGAAGAGAATTAGGTGAGATGAGTCATCGATAACACCAGTGCAGGACCGAGCATAAAGAGGGTTTTCTTAAAACTCCAACTGACGCACGTGCAAAGGGATGGAAAGAGCATTTGTCACGTGAGCCATATTGTGCACATGAGGGAGTGAATTAGTTTTCAAGTGTATCCCTGGAGAGACCTCCTTCCAACGCATGTTGAGTAAAGGGAGGGCAGCCTTGAACCTGAGGTTCACGCTAAACCTCAAAAGGAAAGGATTCCCTTTTGCCACGTTGCGACTAGCCAAGTTCGGGGTACCGAACCACGACCAGTCCTCATAATAAATCTGGTTCAGAGGATGCTTGACGAAACCAAGGTTCGAGGGATGATCTAGTGTGCCCACCTTCTCGTCCAAACTTGTTGTCAACATATCTTAACACGCATCCCTGCCCGAGCAGGCTTTGCGCAACTGAGTTCCGTGAGAGCACACAAATTGTACTCCTTCCTCTGCTACAGCCAGAACTGAAACATTGGAGTTGACACTTCCCTTGTCTTCCACAATTCTCCCCATGTATAGGATCCATCCCCCCCCCCCCCCCCCCAAAAAAAAAAAAAAAATTTTTTTAAAAAAGAGGTTGTCTCATCACACCCACTGAGACCTTAATATCACCGACTCACAAATCAATAGAGGGGGGGGATCTTTGGACGAACTTCTTCTTCTAACCCGAATTTTGGTCGCACTAATGTCTTCACCGCTGATAATGTCCCAATGGATTTCCTAAACCTCTCCCAAGCACGATTTAAGGGCCCTGAATACTTCTTCGACCCATAGTTCTAATGCGATGCCCCATAAGAGGAACCAAACATCACTTACACCAAAAAGGGATTTGTCACCCCACTTGTGCACCTCCAAAATCGGGCCATTGATGAACAATATCCCCACTGCTAGCACTTGGGGAAATCGATACCCATATCTCCGTCTCCCCTATTGGTTTCAGCTCAAAGGCATCGGGCTTGAGCTTACAATTGCTTTCGAACCACGAATGAATCTCTAAGAATGATGTATTTTTTTTCCGGTTATGACCAAAAGAGAGTAAGAGAACTAGGAGTGTGATGCAGGACAATTAACCACTTGCTCTAAAAGCTCGAATAGATAGAGCATGACAAATTAATCCCTTGATCTCATAACTCAAGCCCCACATCCCTGGGTTAGGTCCTTGGCCAAACCTTCATCGTGGGCCCCAAACCCATGGGTTCCGCCCCCTCGTGGGCCCTAAATCACATAGGTTCCGTGGGCTGCCCACCCCGAGTATACCCCCGCATTCCACAAGCCACCCACTCGAGCTCGGTGTGAAAATGGTCCCGCATTAATCACCCCCAATGAAGAGTCTCAAACACTATACCTCCCGCTCTTATTCCAATTTGATGCAGGATAACAATTAACCACTTGCTCTAAAAGCTTGAACTGATAGAGCATGGAGAATTAATCCATTTATTTCATAGCCCAGGCCCCACATCCATGGGTTAGGTCCCCGCCAAACCCTCCTCGTGGGCCTCAAATCACATAAGTTTTGCGGGCCGCCCACCCCGAGTGTGCCCCCACATCCCACAGGCCACCCCACTCGAGCCTGGTATGAAAATGCCCCCGCATTAGAGTGGGTCCTCTGAAGGATTTCCGGCCTGACTTTGACAGAGTCACAATATCCTTCACGATCTGTCCATACTTAGTGCGTGGAGACTCCATCAAGACAAAGAGGTAAGGATAGTTCCAACCAATCACAGATCATATAACCATAAGAAAGAAAAGGATTTTTATAACGTGCAAGCCCAATAGCCCCCCATATAGTTGTGTATATTGGTATTTTTAGTAAGACTCAATTTAGTTTCTTGTGTTTAGTATTTTTATTTTAGTGACTACATTAATTCAGATAAAATAATAGTTGGATCAATAGGAAATGATATTGGGTTTTATTCTAGAAGCTTATCTGACATTTTACAGGAATTAGAGGCCAAAATGAGACCATACATACGGAACTATGCAATGATTTTGATGATTGGATGAAAGATTATAAATGATAGCCTCAACTAGGCCACATGTTAGTTTTCCTTATGAATGAGAGTCTCTTTGGTGAAATCTAGTTTTTTACTAGAAAGTTGTTGGGATTATCCCGCTGTCTATTAATTGGGCTAGACATCAATTTTGTGGCATGTAATTCGAGGATTCGATTCCTAAAGGTGGTGTGCATTCTCTTCTTTCTATGAAATTCAACTCCTTCAATTTGTTACATCAATTTAGGTATCAGAGCTCAATGAAATTCAATTCCTTCAATTTATTACATCAATTTCGGTATCAAAGTTTTTTTTTATTATTATATTTTAATGATTGGGTTTTAGAGAAAGTTACATTCATAATTTTTTCCTTCTTATTCCCAATTATTCCTAAACACTAACCCTAAGCCCCAATTCCAATCTTTCCACAATTTCCTCAAACCATCACCTGTTTGTCCCAAATTCGCCCAATTAACCCTAACCTAACCGTAATCCCAACTTTCACCAACCACACTCAGTGTTTTAAATAGCAGTAGCATGCTGCGTAGCATTCATCCCTTTGTAGCTTGTGGCCTAAGCTACATGATACTTCTATTTTTCAATTTAAAAATAGAAAAAAAAAAAGAAAAAAAAAAGAAGAAGAAGAAGAAGATAGATAAATAGTAAGAAAGAAAGTAACAAATATAAAAATGCCTAAAAGATTATTCATTTTTCAAATATAAGTATAATCAAACAAGTTATTAATTATCACTTATCAAAAGCCAATCCACATATATAAATTATACACCAAATCAAATAATTATCACATCAACAACTTCCTAAGCAAACCACTTTAATTAATAATGTCTAATTGAAACTACAAGTCACAACTCATAAAAAGAAATAAAAAACCCACAGGTTAAGAGTATTAAGTACAATACAGATGTCATCAGTACAAAGAGGGTTCTTTCGAAACCCTTTTTTTCTTTCAAGTTTAATTTTAACGGCATTTTAATGTGTGAGTTTCACACAAACTTTAATAAAGGATCGCCACCATTTTAAGTGAAAGTAAGCAAAGAAAGGTTGTAGATGGACCTTTTGTTTATATATATGGGAAAAGGTACTGTGTGCTCGACCTCACAAGACCGTCCCATGAGGTCGAGTTGTGTGGGGCCCACCGTGATGCGTTTCGAACATCTACCCCATCAGTCAGATGCACCATTCCATCGTGGGCCTAGGTCTCAAAAATCAAGTCAATCCGTGACTTGTGTGGGCCACACCACATACAGAAGTGGGGAGGGGCCGTGTACCATTAAAACATTCATAATCATTTTTTGGGCCCACAGAGATGTGGTTTGCAAATCCAGCCCATCCATTATGTGTGTCCCACTTGGATGAGGGTTCAGACCAAGTTTCAGCAGCATTCAAAACTCAGGTGGGCCCCACCAAGTGCTTTTATATGTTTTTGGCATGTCTTCACATGATTTTAGATGGTATCACATGATTTTAGATGGTATGGCCCACCTGAATTCCGTATACGGCTGATTTTTGGGATATCCCATAATTTAGAGGGGACCCATCAAATGCACGGTGTTGATAGTCGACACGCATCACGGTGGGGCCCACACAGCTCGACCTCACGGGAGCTTATCGTGAGGTCGAGCGCATAGTACCTTTTCCCTATATATATATATATATATATATATATATATATATATATATATATATATATATATATATATATATATATGCTCCGTGGCACAGGACGACCAACATCTGTCTCACATGCAGATATGATCCAATGATTTGAACCGTCCACCTACTCGACCGTACTACCATCCATAACCTGTGGCAATAATCGCACTTCAAAAAACGAAACTGACCATTGATATTTGCAGTGGAATGTGAGTCATTCAAAATGCTCCTTTCAATGTTCGACATTCATCTACACATCCCGATTGTCAGAATCATCCATTCAGCATAAACTTTTGTTATGATTTGGTATACAGTACCAACCCGAACATGGACGGTTAGGATCATCAGACCATCACAGCATGTGGGCCCTAAAGGAACAACACATTCTAGCTATGTTAAAAGTCGCAACATAGGCAAAAACCCTAACACTCCATCGGAAAAGAGAGTGAAATTTCCAATCTATGTTGTGATATTTACATACCTGCCAACTCCAGCAGATGAAACGGCATTTCTCATTCCCATTAGAGCTGTTTCTTCTTCCTCTTCTTCTCCGTCTCCTCTCCGCATCGAATCAAACCAAACCCTAAGAAATGAAACAAACAAAATTCCGTAGAATATGAAGAAAACCCAAATAAAGATTCTCATTTCTCCGCTAAAAATGCGATTTGCGCATATGCGGATGACGGGTGGCGAACATACGGAGACGTGGAGATGCTTCCGGATCCTCATAAAGAGAGGTATTAAAAGACGAGGAAGCCCCATCATGCTGTATGTTTTTATCCAGCCCTCCAAGCCAAAAAATGAGGCAGATCCAAATCTCAGGTGGACCATAACACAGGAAAAAGTGTTGATTGAACACCCACCGCTAAAAACTTATCGGGGGATATAAAAGCTTTAGATAAGCTGATATTTGTGTTTTATGTCATAGGAAGAATTGAACTGGTCTATTACATGGGAAATTGTGACCAACCATGAGAGAGTTGTACTAAAGTTAAGCTAATTACAAAACACTAGAGCGAAGTTCCCAAACTGACAAAGCATAAAGTTTAGACAGCTCTCTTAATAATCCTCTCCACGGAGTGATCGCCCCGATCAATTCTAAGCTGAGCTCGAGTCATTTTTCGAGTTGACCAGGTTGACCATCACCAAGGTGGCATAAGGATTTCAAAAAATATTCCGTCATGCATCAAGAGATCAAATCCAACATATCCGAAGATCATACTGATCGAAAAATATTCCGTCATGCATCAAGAGATCAAATCCAACATATCCAAAGATCATACCGATCGAGGCGGGCTCAACAATAGATCCGCAGATAAATCCATATTCGGACCAGATATTCCAGCAAATCCTACAAAATACGCGGTCTCAACACCATCCAAAAGACTTTACGCTGCAATTGAAATGAAGTAATAAAAACCATAAATGAAGCCTTTTCCAACACAAAACTCATCTGTCTAACTTGGGCACGGGAGGATTTGTGGCCGTAATCGGTACCAAAATCGATAGACACCTGTTCACCTAGATTTTGGTGAAAATATTTTTCATTGGACCAAGTCCGTATAGCCTAATCAACAGGTTGGATGGTAAATAAATATTACAGTGGCCAGTAGAAAGTTTTTAATGGTGGGGTTCAATCACCTCTGTCTCCTATGGTGTGGTGTAACATGAAATGAGCTAGTAAAATGGATGGACAGAGTAGATAAAACATATACGGTTGGGCCCACAACACTACTGGTGGGGTCACTACGAGTCCTAGACCATTTGCGTGTGGCTAGTGGTCACCTCTGCGTGCATGTGTGCGACGAAATCCAGACCGTTCACAAAATCAAGGAAGCAAAGTGGGCCACAGTTGTTCAAGTGAAGACAGCTGATGTGTAAAGGCCAGCTGCGTTACACTAGCTTAAGCAATCAAGTCAATCTCATAGTGAGTTTAATTGTCCAGCATGTATTGGCCCACACAATGGAGTGATCAGATAATCCGTACACTTGGACAGTCCAACTGATCAATCTGGACTGTCCATCAGGTCCAGATTGGCTAATAACCGAAGGATCGAAAGAAGAGTAAAAAAGCATGCACCTCTTGAGATACAATAACTATGAAGTTATAGGCGAGAATTATTCGTGTACAGCTTGGTTGGATGATAACCGTAGTTTAATCAGAAAATAAGTCCCACTGTCTTGTGTATGTGAAAAATCCAAGCCGTCAATCATGTTGTTTTTGCAGTAGAAATTAATCACCGAAGGAATTAGTACAATCCACACGGCTAAGTTCACATCGAATGGCTTGTTTGAGTCATGTATGGTACTGATTTTTTCTTATTTTCTTCATCCTGTTAATTCAATGAGCATAACAAGCTATGGGGGCTCCACACCTAAAACTCTAATTAGCTTCCCATCCACATTATTCCATGTAGTGTCACTGATGCAGGACAATTAACCATTTGCTTTAACAGCTCGAACTGTTAGATCATGACAAATTAATCCATTTAATTTCATAACTCAGCCCCATATCGCATGGGTTAGGACTTCAGCTAAACTCTCCTCGTGTACCCCACATCACATGGGTACCACCTTACGCATGAGTGGAGCAGCCTCACATAGGTCGCCCACCCTGAGTGTGTCCCTGCATCCCACAGACTATCCCACTCGAACCGGTGTGAAATTGTCCCTGCATTAGTAACCCATCTAAGTTCAAACTCAAGCCGTACACTTAAGAATCGGTACGATACATGATTCAAACAAGCTGTATGATGTGAACTTAGTAATTTTATAGTAACTTTACATTGTTCCCTTGGTGTGGCCCATGTGAGTTTTTTTATCGCTCTTATCTTCTATGTATACATCCTAAATAATGGTTCTCACTTGATAGGTGGGGTGGATTTTTTATATACAACATGATGGACCATATATAGGGTAAGTGTTTCCTGGGAATAAAATGACTAAGATGTTTTTATTTTATTTGAAATTATATATATATATATCATGTATAAAAAAATATTATAACGTCTCTGAAGTATAAATATAATTAGAAGTTATATAAATAGATAGCTATGAAATTCGATTACTTAACATTCTGCTCTAATATCATGTTTGGGCACCATATCAAATAACCAACAGAGAATGATGTATCAATGTATATCAAGAGACTGGACCAATGTTCTGATGGCCATTTTCCCTTTTTACGGTACAAGCCATCGATTATCAACAAGATGCGGGTGCCACCTAAGGAACTCTGGTCTAGGCTCGGTTGAGACTTGGGCTTGATTGGAGCCTTGCATGGGCGCAGCACAGCAAGCTGAGCCAGTAAAAGTATGTTGGGCCTGAGCCCAACTTGGCTGGGCCTGAAAACTGATAAAATCTCTAATTCCCACATGTATGATCCTAATCCAACTGTTCACCAAGTGGGCTGCATATGCACAAATAAATGGACATTTTATAGGAATAAAAGCTTCAATGCATATTTCACAAAGGGTTGGAATGGCATATTTTAGGAGATAACACGTGCAGATGTAAAGTCAAGATGGGTGAGGTTGGGCTGAAATGATTTGGGTTCAAGCCCAACCCAAAAATTGATTGGGCCATAAATGCAAGCCATTAGGTCCACAATCCAAGCTGATATGTCCAAGACCGGCCCAATGCCGGTTGGGCAATCTACCTGGTCCATTGCCACTCTTATGCATGATTTTGGGGTGAAACCAGAACCAAACCATTCCCAAATGTTTATGGGGAAACTAGAACTGGAATTGGACGGTTTGCACCCTTGAATCAAATTGGAATTGGACCATAAAAAACCGGTTCATTCGGGTTGAGTTCTACAGTTTTGGGTGTTTTATAATTCAACCCAACAGCGTGGTTTTTTTTATTTTTATTTTTAATATTCCAGCCCAAGCTTCTCCACTGAAAATTTTCACATGGAGTAATCTTTTCATGGTGTGTTTTTATGACCATTTCGTATTCCTAAAATGATTTTCCTACCAATGTCTATGTGTTGTGATTCATTCAATGAATGATCTAGTTTTTTATATTTAATTTTTTAAAAAAAATATTTATGGACCAAAGTGTCCAGGTTCAAGTTTGGTTCCAGGGTTTAGTTCTACAGTCCGGTTTCAAGTTCACTTCTAAGGTTCAGTTCTACAGTCCGGTTCATGGTCTGGTTTCAAGTTTGGTTCCAGGGTTCAGTTCTACAATCCGGTTCATGGTCCGGTTCAATTCTGCATAACCCCAAACCGAGAATCGAGCTAAAGTAACTGATTATTTAATTTTTGGAATTGGGACCAAAACCCGCGGACTTTAGAATCAGACCGAGCCGTGCAGTGTAGTCGATTCCAGTCCAATTTACCGGTTCTACCAGTTCCATGTGCACCCCGATCGACAATGGTGCCTAAAAGTTATTAGGAATTTCAACTTAGAATTGATATTTATGGCAAGAGATTCATCCCAAGTCTAGTAACATAGGACCAAAACCGTTGAGTCTTGTGACTATGATGGAAGGCCAAGGTAGAAGAATCTCACTGATTTGTTGATCATGCTATTGGCAAATGAACGGTTAAAATTCAAATGCCTGGTGGTTCAAATTAATCAGCCAAGATGAGAGCAAGCACTGCTTTGAATTAGACAAGCCATTCCATCAATAGTCATCAAAATTAATTAATGATTGAAATCAAATTAATATAAATATGGTCCAATAACGAATCAAAGCCATCCATCATACTGTCTCACCTTTAATCTTAATCTTCCATCACGTGGGTCCACCTCTGATTGCCCCCTCTAAAAGCAACTCCAATATGATGATGCTAGACATCCAATCAATGGTTCCTAAATGGTGGTCAATATTTATTATAGCCACAAGAGGCCCTATCCATGATGTGGACATATCAAGTGGGACCCACCTTTTGTTATTGATCTATCCTAAAAGATCACATTGATTGCATAATTCAAATTATCAATGGCTAGGAAATGGATTATCCATATTTATTATAACATAAACTGTTCAACCATTGTCCATCATTTAGACATAATTTTGAATTGCTCATTCACTTATACACAATCTCAACCGTCCATCATGTGAGAACCACCCTTGATTGATTTCGATTTTAATATTTACTTTGATCATATAATTCTAACCATTGGATCAATGATGACTGGGAAAATAGATTTTATATATATAATAGAGAACTTTGCTTATAAATCTAGACCATCCATCGTCATCGGCCCTATATTCAAGCCACGATATGGCACTAGATGAATAAACTAGAGTTCTCTAGTGTGTCCCATCATTGGAGTGGTCATACATCTTTATGTGCTCAATCAGGCAATTCTGGCCATTTGATGGTGGCTTGCAATTTTAGTATTGGGCAGGCTAATTTGGCCTAACTTTCAAAGCAGTGAGAAAAAAAAAAAGAAAGAAATAATAACTAACTAGGGTTGTGTTTGGTTGCTCCAAAGATATATCATGATATTTAAATATCATGATCTTTGGAGCAACCAAACGCAAATTCAACCAATAGGAAGAAGAAAGGTGGGCAGAAAGGTGGGCATTTGGGGTTGCGCGCGCTCCAAAAACCCCTAAAAATAGAGCAACCTCAAATGTATTTTTTTAAAAAGTTATTTCGACCAAAAGGAGGGACTTAGGTGAGACCCCCAATGGGAGTGTGACCCCTGACTGTGGGGCCACTGTGATGTATGTGACTATATCCACGCCGTCCATCTGTACCGGGAGCTCATTTTAGGAAATGATCGAAAAATGTAGTTCCAAATCCCGGGTGGATCATCACAGGAAACAGTGGTGATTGACCATTAAAAAGTTCTTGTGGGCCACAGAAGACTTGGATCAATATAATATTTGTGTGGTCTCTTCGTTGAAACAGTTTCGATGGAAAATAAATATTATTCAGGTGGAATCCATGAAGTTTGTAATGGTGGGGATTCAATCAAGACTATTTCTTGTAGTGTGGTGCACCTAAGACTTGAGTCAGCTTCATTTTTAGGTTCATGCACTGAAATGAGCTTTCAAAACGGTTGGACGGTGTGGATTTAAGTCACATATATCACTGTGAGCCCCACAGTCAGGGTCCCACCCTCCTAGGTGAATCCAGGGTCTCATCTAATCCGCTCCCATTAACAACAGCACCAAAATTCAAGAATAGCAAAAAAGAAAAAAAAGAAAAAAAAAAACTATAAATGGTGCATTCTATAACACGCATAAAATGGAATAGGAAATAAATCCAATTCCCACCTATGATTAGAACATCCAAATCAGAACCGGCATATATGTAAATGTAATGGGGCCCACTACGTAGGACCCACATCCAATCCATCCACAAGGCGTGCTACTTCAATTACTCCCAGTATTCCCAAGATCATACTTATCCAAATAACAGGTGGGTCACGCCACAGGAAATAGTTGAGATGGGACACCTACCGTTAAAACCTTATATATTGTATTCAAGGCCCACCATAATTCTTTTTAAATACCATCCATTCCATTCATAAGATGTGCCCCCACCGTAATTAATAGGAAACTCATAATATTAGTCCATTCCAAAACTCAGGTGGACCACACCACGTGATTTTATAGTCTGTGTACATAATTTCACGTTGCATGGCAATCCTAAGCTTTGCATTTGCCTGATTTTGGATCTTAAATTCGGATTCTGTAGTGACCCCTCCAGTACCGACGTTGGTGCTGGAAGAGCTCTGTGGACCCCACCATGGTGCATGTGGGGCTACCCAGCTTCACGTAATACCATGGATTGATGACTCGTCTGAGTTAACACGGACCTAGTTGATCAGCACGAGCCATTATCGAAAATAGGGAGTTGGGCTGACTCACCCTGACTCGACTAGGGATTGATCGAGTCAGTTCAAGTCACCGAGTCTTAAAATCATGGAAGACTCAATGACTCAGATCAACTCAATCAATCCTAGTTGAGCCAGAGCTCGGCCATCAAACAACATGAGTTCCTACCAAGCCCGAGTTGACTCGGACGAGTCGCATCAGACTCGTCCGTATCTTAAAACCCTGTGCAGAATACAAGTATAGTTGAATAAAAAATTTCAATTTTGGTTAAGATTGAATAAGAGCCCCTTGATTAAGTGACCAACCGATAAAAAGATCATAGGTATGACGTGTCGTTTGCATACATGGTGTGGATGGTGGGACCCACATGTACTATGGAATCTCAAGGGTGGGCCCCATGATTTGGTTTTCAGCTCATGAGGGGGCACTTGGTCCAAAACGACAAGAAGAAAAAGACTTTCAACTTTGTTTGTAAAACCAAGGAGACATTGTTGCGAGAGGGAAAGCGAAAAATTCGATTTTTGCGAATTTTCTAGTCCGTCCAAAATCTTGAGGCTCATCTGCTCTATGATGGCTTGATTGGATGGCTAGCATAAATTTAGACCTTTGTTAAGCCTATGCACGTATATGTTAACAGTGCATGTACATGCCACACGTATGCCAGCCCAGCGTTTATCACTAAGGCCATAACATTGATGAGAAACATTTCAATAAAGTTTTTTTTTTTTTTATTAAAGAAAAAATTTAATACCTACCCAATTGTTTTTAAAATTGGGGTAAAGATTAAATTTTAAAAAAAAAAAAAAAAATCCACAGCCAAACTCACCTTATGCACGGCTTATTAATGTTGCACCCATGCACCACACTGGGACAAGGGGATGGGTGTTGATAACCTGCTCCATACGCACATGCTTAACAAAGCTTTGTGGTGCAATCCTGATGAAGTCGCATCGATGCAGCATAATCCTCATTGTATCAGACAAGCTTGGAGATAATCTATCCAAACCCTCCATCTACTGAAGCAAAGCAAATCATCAAAGATTATGAAATATTCACGGGCTATGATTATATGTATATTGAGCTCTTTGATTTAAGGCCAAGACCTAACAAATGAACAATCAAGATCCACTACTCCACTTGGCAAGTGTTGGTGCTGGGAAATGAAAAAAAAAAAAAATTAGGAGCCAAGCGTATTACAAATTACATCAGTAATATAATGTAAAAGTATCGTCATTATATTTTTAACACAATGTTTAAACACACCATTTCATGGTCAAATACAAATCGTTAAAAGATAGATACAAAATTTCTATTCATTACAATTTTATATTATATTACTGTGGAATTTCTGATCCAAAAATACTCGTCAATGAATTTTTCTCCATGATATAATGTTGAAGTAATGAAAAAGTATTATCATTGTAATGCACATCAATGTATTTTACTCTATGATTTGATATTAAAATAATGAAAAATTATCATCATTACCAAGTTCGATCAAATGCAGTCTTTTCAAAAAATCAATAAAGAACTTCATAATCATGGCACTTTCACGATACATGGTCGATGTATTAATTCACAATTCAAACAAGCGCAAATGAGGAATAAGTTGTTAACCTGGTGCGCTGGGGAGACTACATGGCTCAATGGTAGATAAGCTGTGTTTCACCACTAAGACTGTGGGTTCGGGTGTGTTCTAGTTTCAAATAGGTGTGGATTGATACTCTGAGAGAGACGTCATGGAAGATACATGGGCACTTAGAAATTGCGAACTTAATTTGTCTACTAGTAATTCAAGCGTCTGACTTAGAGGTTAGGATTACCCAACTAATCTTATCTCGGGATTGACTTTTTGGATGGGAAATCAAATGGCTTGATATTCTAATACCCACTTCTCTTATAATTCTAATGCAGGGAGGATGATTGGTGTGGAAAATTTCTACAACTTTAAATGCTACCAAGGGCTTGCAATGCTAAAAAATGAACACTTAATTTCTAAAAAGATAATGAAATTTTACACAAATACCCTTTGAGGATTCATTAAATTTCACTTTAGGTAATTGAATCAAATTGATTTTTTGGAGGGAGAGTACTCAATGAAAAGTGTGGGCCTTAAAAGGGTCTAAATCAATGATGACACCATTTGTAAACATGGTCAATATATACCATCCATTTCTATTACCATCAATTGAAATGTTATGATCATATGTCCAAATCGGTCGGATCTAAGTTCTAAAACACTAATTTAAACCATGATTGAGAATACCGCTATTGCATTATGATATATATATATAAATTTAGCTAGATATTAAATAATATTCTTCCATCATTCATCTCAAAATAAAAAGCTACATTTGCTTTTTGTTTTTCTTCTTCATTGGAGACATACAAAAGTGGTAGGGTCTCCAAAACATCCAAAGTTCCAAGCACAAGAAAAAGCAATAAATATGCTTACTTGGTTCATTCTACCTTCTTTGAACCTAGAAAAAAAAAAACATGATGATGTGGTCTGCATTGCATGCTTTTATCTTTAATCGATCCATTAGAGATAGATTCAAACATCACTTAATAATAATAATAATAATCGACCAATTAAGAAATACCTTTTATCTTTAATCAATCCATTAGAGATAGATTCAAAAATCACTAAAAAATAATAATAATAATCGACTAATCAAGAAATAGAATCACAGTATTGTTGATACACTAATTTAAAGGTGTATGGGCAATGTACAACCAACGCATCTCAAGCCATTCCTTTCAAACCATTCCTATGGTTGGTTCTGGAGCCTTGGTAAAAGAGGAAGGTTGATCGCCAATAGACGGCTGGTAATAGTTCTGTCATTTAAAAGCGGGCCATAAATTAATGAGAGAAGGCCATGATGATGAAGACGACGATAAATAAATGAATCTCATTTGAAATCACAATTAACATTGATTATCCTATGGGCCACACCTCGGAAGGTGTGGACAAGGAGAGTTTCTTATGGTTGGATTATTTGTCTATTTAATTATTATAGATTGTTTCTCTCATGTTGACATTTAGAATTATAAAACAAAACTTCACTTAATTTAGAGTTTTGGGTTTTGGGTTTGGAGCTTGTTTATATACTACTTTGTTTTTTCCATGTTCCGTGTTGCACGTAGAATTTTATATATATATAAAGAATTCGGACATGAAATGATTGGCTAAATTCTTATGTGGGGCCTTGGATATAGAGGTTATTTGGGATAGGAGAAAATGTGTGGAAGGTACCAAGCATCCTGGTTTTGAGACTTATCCAGCTGTGCAACTTATATATATATATATATATATAAAGAATTCTGACATGAAATGATTGGCTAAATTCTTATGTGGAGCCTTGGATACAGAGGTTATTTGGGATAGGAGAAAATATGTGGAAGGTACCAAGCATCCTGGTTTTGAGACTCATCCTGCTGTGCAACTCAGACGAGTCGACTTGGACTGGGTAGGACCTGATCCGATTTGATACCCCGAAGCATCTTTCTATTTTTACCATTTAAATATTCTAAAAATATGACTTGTTGGTAAGAAAAATAAGAGTCAATGTAGTCTTAGACACTTGAGTTTTGGTTGAATTAGAAAAAAAAAAAAAAAAAAACCTTCTATTTAAACAGTTCCCTAAAATCTAAGGTTTCAAGAATCGGAAGAAAAAAGGCTTACCATTGAAATTCAAATGGGTCGTACGCCACTCTTAAATTGAAATATTTCAACCCTTTAATCTTTTAATCCTTTCCTTGAACGCGTACTGTGTTTTAATGGTTGCTTTGCAGACCACTTTTAAGACCATGCTACTTATAGTTTTTTTTTTTTTTTTTTACACAGCCAACATCAACCTCATGTCTCATCATATCGACAGTTTGGATCATGGAGTGAGATGATCATGGCTTGAGATATTGTTTGGAAATGGTACATATTGCCCGAAACATATTCATATCACTCATGAATGATGCAGCTGTATTGGCATGGATAAGCCCCAAATAACCCAATAAAGGAGTGATACGACCAGTACATTAATGGTGAAAGATATGATACAGCAAAACCAATTTGCAAACTGTGGTTTGTATCATTGGAAAATGGCCCACCAACAGCTTATTATCCCTAGGGCTGCAACTTGGGGTTTGGGTCAAACCAATCCAAATTGACCCAACCCAATTTCGGTTCAAGTTGGGTTCTGTTGTGGGTTGCAAAACACTAATCAGATTTGTATTTGGGTTGTGTTTGAGTCCAGCAAATTTTGAAAAGGTTAGGAGTAACCGCCTATACTTAATTGGATTGAGTTAGGTTGTGTTGGGTTGTGTCAGGTATAAAAGACTTTAAGTTGATTTCAGGTTAAGTATCTTGGGTTGAAATTCAAGTTGAGTTAGGTTTGACCAATATAAAAATAAAAATAATATAACAATAAAATAAATTTAATAGATAAATTTTCAGTGTATCTTAAAATCATGCATTATCTTATTAAGAAAGTAGTAAAGGGGGATATGTTTGACTTCCTACTTCATATATATTAATATGCCTTTTTTTTTTTACACACCCCCACACACTCACGTTAGTGGAATTTCACCACTCATGGGTACTCGAACCCTTGACCGGGTGTTGAAACTCCTAAGAGAGTGTGTGTGTGTATATATACACCTGGCAAACAAGAGAAATGATCACTCGGTCCAGTCTTTAATGCTGATACTTACGGGCCATGCCTTGAAGATCCTCTGGGATGAAAATCAGTTGGAGCTAGCCATTGATCAGGTCACACAGTCAAAATCAAGGGCAGCTGAGGTCTACCTCATGAATGGATCAACCTTATATTATATTGTTCGGAGCTAGATGGTCTTAATCGCCGAGCCATGGGGCCCCACCATCAAGACACTGGATTCAGGTTCGTGTCTGGTGATCTAAACCGTCTTTATAATGGGCCTCACCATGGATTCAGGTCCCTGAAGATCTTATATTGAAATATTTTAACACTTAGACCACTTGACTCTTTTCCTTTGATCGCGGACCGTCTCTTTAAACAATTTTTTATGGACCATTGATCGAAAGCTTAACATTTTTCAATTTTGAAGAATTTTGAGGCAGCCAACTACATTTACGTAGCTCGTGAGATCAATGGTTCTTGATTACCGAATATCATCCTAAATCCAACGGGTATTAGTCCCGCGTTTCCTATACCAGTCCGCTCCACAGGCATCTACCATTCCCATTTTTCAAACGGAAGGTATTCATGTTGCCATTCTCAGACGAATGCAAAACTCTGAAAACATCACATCAGAGAGAATGCTGGAGGCGGTTTCTTTCTTTCTTTTTTTAATGAAGAAATGAAATATGATGAGGGAGGTTGTTTGATACTCCGGCTGCGTACGAAGTTTGATAAGCAGGCACTTAAAAATGACACACATCATGTGTATTAACCCAAACTAAATCGGCGAAATTTTGGAACTCACTGTTTTTAAGTTACAGTGCAGAAGGGCAGGTTGGTTGAACAATCCAAACCTTTCATCCGTGGACACTTGTTTTTTAAAATATGTATTTGTACCTGTTGGGATTTGTTTTGCTGAATCACACAAATATGGATATATGATAGCAATCCAAGAGTACTAAGTAAACATAAAATAATGCAAAGATTTAGCGTGGAAAATTCTTTCGGAAAAAAATCACGGCACAAAGAGATAGAAATCCACTATGAAAGCATAAATTACAAAGAGAAAAGATTTACTCGATTTGAACAACATTGAATCTCACCCTTGTTACACCCTTTGAAACCCTATAACCCCTTCTATAAACCATTTGGAATACTTTAGAAAACCTTAGCATATTTTAAAATGGCCCTAGAAACTCCTATATATATATTAGGATATCTTACTTTCGCACTGACTTAGAATAGTTTGGAAACCGACCCAAATTTACGCAGTCCACGCACAAATTGCGTAACCTTCGGCTAGCCTAAGCAGAGCTTGGGCTAGCCGACCGACACTTTGGCTGGCTGTACTTAACCTTAGGCTAGCCAAACTTCCTGCAAATTCCAAAAGAATATGTTGCTGGATTTTCAACCGAACTATCTTGGGCTAGCCGAATTTCCTTGATGACATTGAGCCTGTTTGACAGATTTAAGACATCTATCAACAATAATATCTACCATGTCTTCAATCTCCAAACGAGTAGTTTCTTTTCCTCTTCTCTTATCTTTACCTTACATCATGCTCCATCAACACTTCTCATACACACTCCGTCTTCCTTTTACGTCATTACCAAGCCCAGAGAATTTGCACAAAACTTAAACTTCTCTGAAAGAACGTTCTTAGTAAGCATGTATGCTGGATCTGAATCCACATGCCCAACCACTTATGCTCCTGTCTTCTCAAAAAGTAAGACGTAGTCCTTCATACCTCGAACGTATCGAAGTAACTATCTCATCGCATCCCAATGTTGGTAGCCCGGGTTTCTGCTCACAACACTGATTGCTTGTGAAATAACTGGTCTAATACAGACCATAACATACACTGCCAACCGTATTCGAATAAGGCATATGAGACATATCCTGCTTTTCTTCATCTGTTTTGAGATATGTCCTGAGGAAAGCTTGAGGAGAGACGCGTTGGGAACGCTCACCGGCTTTACCTAGTTCATCACATACTTGATTAATACTTACCCAAGGTATTCTGCCTAAGATAACCAAAGTCTACTCCTCTTCCAGTCTCAATGCCGAGAACCATCTTTGCAATCCCCTGATCCTACATCTCAAATGTTTCACTTAACCGAATCTTTAGTATGTTGGTTTCAGACATGTCATGATTGGCGATCTTCATGTCATCAACATACAATTCCTGACTCATCATACATGAATCAAATTTTATACCACTACGTAGGCGACGGGTTGTACCATAACCTCTTACAAACTCTTTTCTCAGCCCCTTTAACTTCGAACCACTCTAGTTGCTTCATATAAATCTGTTCTTCCAATTTCTCATACGGAAGTGCAGACTTCACATGCATCCTTCTAGCTCGATATCGCATTGGCCAATCAGCACCAATCATGGATCTAATAGATACCTATTATACCGTCGGTGCGAATATCTTTGAGAAGTTTATCCCTTCTCTCTAAGTATAACCCTTCGCTACCAACCTCGCTATGTATCTATGTTGTATCCTCCTGAAGATCCACCTGCATCCAACCACTTTCTGGTCCACTGGAAGCTTCACCAACTCTCATATGTCGGCCTGGTACAACAAGTCCACCACATCGTCCATAGTCACATTCGACTTCTCAGCACCAGACTCACCTAAAGTCATTTGAATAGAAGACGGATCCCCCTCGTCTGCAATGAAGGCATATGCGATATTGGAGTCGTTCATGTACCTCGCCGATATCTTGCAATCATGATGTATGATTCTTCTCACAGGTGACTGCTCCACCTGCTCCGTGTCTCTATTTGTACGTCATAACCTTCATGTCATGCCCGTTCATGTGGCCATGCCCAGCATGCTACACACGTGCAGAGGTGGAATCCACTAAAACCACTGCAGCTCCACCTTTTGAAGTGTTCTCAATTAACCTGTAAAGATTACCGAGTCGTTACGCTTTCATGATTACCCGTGCCCCCTTAGATACTTTAAAAGCACCATCAATACCCGTGAACTTGTAGCCCATTGCCTTAAGTACACCAAGAGAAATTAGATTCTTCTTCAAATCAGGAACGTGCCTCACATCAGTAAGGGTATGCTCTGTCTCATCAAACATCTTGATGCGCATCGTACCAACAGCTACAACATTACAGAGAATCTCATTGCTCATAAACAACTGTCCACTATCGCGCTCTCTGTAGTTGGTGAACCAACTCTGATGGGAAGTCATGTGAAAAGATACCCTTGTGTCTAGGATTCATTCGCCCTTACGATCATCGATGGGCGTCTGATCGTTGATACTGACAAGATATCACCATCACATCCACTTGATCCATCTGATGTAGCAGTATTGGCCTCCCTGTACGAAGCCTCGGATTCTTTTCTCTTCGATTTAGGATTTTCACAATCCTTCTTCACTTGTCCTTTCATCCCACAGTTCCAACACTTTACCTTTCTTTTATCTTTACCCTTGGATTTGGATCTAGAACTTGAAGATCATATACCTTGTTTAAAATTCATGCCCCTCGTAAATAGTGCATCAAAAGATGTCCCCATGTCGTCGTTAAGCTTTCTCATGTCCTTCCCTTGAAGGGCTGAGATAACAGTGTCGACACTTAGGGTTTTATTCATGGTGCACATTATGTCCTTGAATGACTCATACGATGCCAGAAGAGAATTCAGCAACATACATGCTTGTTCCTCATCTTTCATTACTTCCTCCATATCCAGCAATTTGTAAACCAATTTATTAAAGTTGCTGATGTGAGCCTCCAGATCTCCACCCTCTACCATCCTGAAGTTATACCATTGACTCTTCAAGTGTAAGCAATTTTCAGAGGATTTTTTCGCATAGACATCACCTAACTTCGCTTATAACTTAGCCATAGTTTTCTCTCTCATGACATTGTAGAGAACCTCATCCATAAGATATAAATGGATTGAGGATAATGCCTTCTTATCAAGAGTATTCCAATCATCATCAGTTATAGCAGACTTTCACTCCTCAAGAGCACCATCTTCGCCTTACTCGATTAATAAATTGATCATCTTGATCTTCCATAACTCAAAGTTATTTTTCCTTAAGTACTTCTCAATATCATATCTAGTGCTTACCATTATTATTTATCCCTCAGATTCAGATCTGTGCCCTAACGATTGCTCTGATACCACTTGTTGGGATTTATTCTGCAGAATTACACAGATATGGATCTAGGATAGCAATCCAATATCACCAAACAAATACAAGAGAACATAAAGATTTAACGTGTAAAAACCTTTCAGAAAAAAAACAACGGCACAAAGTGACAGAAATCCACTATGAAAGCATAAATTACAAAGAGAAAAGACTTTCCCGATTCGAGAACAATCTCGAATCTCACCCTTGCCACACCTTTTGAAACCCTAGAACCCATTCTAGAAATCTTTTGGAATACTTTAGAAAGCCTTAGCATCTTTTAGAATGGCCATAAGAACTCTTATTTATAGATTAGGAAATCTTACTTTCGCACTGACTTAGAACAGTCCGGAAACCGCCTCAAATTTACACAGCTCATGCACAAATTGCGTAACCTTCGCCTAACCTAAGCAGAGCTTGGGCTAGCCAACCAATACTTCGGCTAACTGAACTTGATCAAGCTGGCTGAACTTTTCGTAAATTCTAAAAGAATATGTTGTTGGATTTTCAGCCAAACTATCTTGGGCTAGCTGAATTTCCTTGACGACATTGAGCCTGTTTGACAGATTTAAGACATCTATCAACAACAGTATCAAAATCTGTTTGGATCATATGAACGGTGCCAATTAAGTCATGTACATCAAGCCTAAAGCATGTTCCGAGCATCTAATAAAGATTAGATCATGGTCGATGGATGTAACCACTCTTTTCCAGCTATTTACACGTGAAAGTGTCACGTGGACAAATTGTTCTCTCATTTCTCCTAGAAAGCTATAAATAGCATAAGCAAATCCAAAGCAAATGAACCTCTCTGAATTCAAAACACAACTACAAATCCAGTGCAACATTATTTTATCTAGGCTTAGTTCTCCCTTGTTCAATAGCAGTAGACCCTTAGTGTAAATCTAGTTCCAATCTGTCCCTACACATATGCCGGACCGACTCTTAATTGTAGCCAATAACTATAATTCCCTTCCGTCTGCACCATGCATGCCGAATTTGAAGGAAGACCATGGCTTAGGACCATAGTTGTAATATTTGTCATTATCTTTGCCTCACTCATCAGCACACTACTTCCAAAAGTACCTTACTGCTCTTAGTTAGGCCAATGATCCTGTTGTAGTAGTAAGTTACATGGATTTTCTCGTATCCATCTCTCTCCAATATTTTTCATTTTGACCATATAACTATTGCACCTTCAAATGTCCTTGAATTTTCAAGGGGGAAAAAAGAAGAAGAAGAAGAGTTCATTAGAGGAAGAGCCTTAACCTCTGTTAGTCGCTTGAACAATGAGCGCGCGACTGTTGACTGAATAGAAGAACAATCAGGTTTAACCAACATACTGAACCTCACTCTATATTGACGCCAGGGGTCAGTGGTCATGGTTTGTATCGGACCCAATCGGTTTTGACACGCCCGCAATCCACACACATGTTCCACATGATCGAATTCAAGACCAAGAATATGATAATCATTTTTTTTTCATTTTTAGCCGTCCAATGAAATTTCAATAATCTAATATTTTAATAACCAAATAAGAGTAACTTTTTGCCTATGATATATCTAAATTGCTACCTGCAATTGGATGGTTTAGTTTGAAGGGAGCGATGCGCCCGACCTCACCCATGATAGTGTGGCCCTTACCGTGGGACCCACCTTGATGTGTGTATTTTATATCTATGTTGTCCATCCATTTTTTCAGATTGTTTTAGGGCATGATCCAAAAAAAATGAAGAAAATTCAAATCCTAGGTGGACCATACTATACGAAAAAGTGGTGATTGAACACCCCACCATTAAAAATTCTCACAACCTATTGCAAGGTTTCCATAATGTTTACGCTATAATGTTTTCATAATGTTTATTTGCCATCCAGCCTATTGATAAGGTCACATGAGCCTGGATAAGCATGATGTAAAACTTTTATGACCTGATTAACCACTATCATTTCCATGGTCTGGTCTACTTAAGAATTGAATGTGCTTCATTTTTAAGCTCATGTCCTAAAATGATATGGAAAAACATATGGACAGCATGACATAGAATAAATACATTAAGGTGGGCCTCACGGTAAGATCTGCCGGCACCCTAGTCTAAATTATTTGTATTCTACATAGTAATTTCTGAGTAATTTCTACTTATCATCAATCACATTCTGAAAGTAGATCGTATTTCTCATTAAACTGAGGTAGTTGAAACATAACGAAAGAGGTTAGAGCGACTGTTTTTTTAATGGAAAGAAAGGAATTATATCAAGTAAATTAAAATAATGAAAGCAAACCTGAGAGAAGTTAGAGCCAATGCATTTTCCTACGTATAGGTTGGTCTACTCTTGCTTCTTGATACGCTATTTAATAGTGGAATTATTTGATACTCTAGCGGACATGATGCCTGATACACACCAATCCGATAATTATACAATTTGGCAAGTTCATTTTCGAATTACTTGCATGCCATGTATAATTATGATGTGGCCTGCGTATCAACCATTACACTGTGTAGAGTATCAAAGTGTAAGTGGAAAAATAAAATGAAGAAAGAAAGAAAATAATAATTCGAATTTCATCACCTTTCTCAATTTCTTGCCCGGAAGATTTACAAAATTTGAGGTTTTTCTCATGGTATTATCAGAAAAATCTAATAAAAAATGAAAATATTTTAAAATATTTACTACAATTAATAAATATTTGTTTAATATTTAAATATAGATTTATATAAGAAATTCCTTAATGGGTTGTTTGGGGTTGAGCATGGATCGGTGAAAATCACGGATTTAAATTTCCCATCTTAAAACATAAAAATAAAAATTCTGACACACAAAATGTGAGTGGATTATGTGTTACCCTTATTGTGTGGGGCCCACCTTGATGAATATGTTATATTTCTCCGCTGCGAATCTATTTCTTTTAGCTCATTTAAGGACGTTATATCAAAATTTAAGTAGATCTAAATCTTTGGCGGACCATACCACTGGAAAAAGTGGTGAATGACCATTAATTGATTTGATCTTTGTATTTTCCTTTCATCTAGGCCTGTTTGACCGTATCAATGGGTTGGATGGATTACAAACATTACTAATCTGCTTACAGTTAGCTCGAGAAGTTTTTAATGGTGTGTGTTCAATAATGACTGTTTCCTGTGGTGTGGTCCACCTGAGATTTGGATAGGCTTAATGTTTGGAACCACCTCCTAAAATGTTATGGAAAAACGGATGGTCGGTGTGGATATACAACACATCTTCAAGGTGGGCCCCACTGTAAGGGTAACACTCACTAAGGTGTTACTGGTGACACCTAATCCACTCCCACGCAAAATGCTATATCTACGATGAGAGATCACTAGATTCATGGATTTAGAATTGAATTGCTTCTCGAATTTGGGATTTGCCAAATTCATATCTAATGCAAAGTAATGAAGTTGATGAGTTTATAGATTTACAAATTTTCATTTCCTTAATTTCAGTGGGCCCCACTGTCGTGCCTGTCACATCCTGACTGTTTTTTTTTTTTTTTTAAAAGACATATATATATATATATATATATATATATATATATTACACACCCACACACTCATGTGTAGCGGGATTTCACTGCCTATGGATATTCGAACCCTTGACCGGGCGTTGAAACTCATGAGAGTCTACCACCGGAGCAAGAGTAAGGATCCTGACTGTTGATCACGTATACCATTTGATTTAGGATTGCGTTCAAAGTTCACCCACTCCACGATTCAGTTGGGCCACATCACAGGAAACAATAGGTAAAAGACAGCCAAACATAGGTTTGTTTGTGAGGTTACTATGGTTGTTTATCAGGTCAGTATCACCGGTATGAATGGTCACTTCAAAACTCAGGTGGACCGCACCATGTTAGACAAGTGTGACTGTCCACTTGTTGTGAGTATTAATGGATCAACGTGGACCACTACTCAAACATTCATTTTAATTTTCATCTACCAGATGGTTAATCCACATGATGGCCCACTAGAAAAGCAGTCCTGATAAACATGTTGCCTAACAACGAATCAATGGTCTGGATTAATTAAATACGGGCCCACTGGTTGGATTTAAAAAAAAAAAAAAAAAAACTCATGTGTATTTTTTGAATCTAATTAATCACGTCTCATATAATTCTCAGGGGTTTTTGGTTTACATGGCCATTAAGGTGACATGGCCGAGCCCTATACTGGTGAAAATAAATAATTCTAATTCCGAATTCACTTTTTCATTCTTCTGATAACGAAAATACCCCTCTAACAACTCTCACCTTAATAAAGTGAAAAATTCTTTTCAAAATGGACATGGCCCACCTAAAATGAACGTTGTAAGCCTTGGAAATGATCTTCTCAACGTTTGTTTATTTATTTATTTTAAATAATAATAATAATAATAAATCTATGACCCACAAGTACACTTTGTGTGCTAATATGGAACTCTTTCTTTTGGTGTGGTATATCTATGATGAGATTTGACCTTAAAATTGAGTGATTATATGAAATTAAAATCCTTTACCCATCGACGGGTTAGATTTTCCTTAAGACAACCCGGTAGGCACCACATTAGATATTGATAAGTTCAAAACATGGGGCCCTCCTACTGGAGGGTCATTTGGTCGTTACCTTATTTTTTAGTTTTTTCATGTCGTTGTTATTCCGTGCATATAGTCAATATTCTTAATGGACAGCTGATATCAAGAGTGGAATGTCAATATTCATTGTGGACTACAGATATTAAGAACAGACAACTGATATTCCCACAATGAATATCCATAATCACAGTGGAAATATCAGCCGTCTACAATGAATATCAACGGTTCACTCTTAATATCTATGGTCCATAGTGATTATCAACGATCCACAGTGAATATCGACGATCTAGACTGAATATCGACGATATCAGCGATCCACAATAAACATCAATAATCTACTATACAACATTCATCCATTACATCATACTTCCATCTCCACATTATTCCATTACACAAATTCATCCATTATGAAAAGTCATCCATAACAACATTTATCTATTTCAACATTCACCACACTCATTCATTATAATATCATTCCCTTATAAAAATACATCCATTATATCATTCTTCCATACTTTTTTCCCTTTCATAAACTCCCACCATTAATCCCTAATAATAATAAAATAAAAAAAACTTAAAAAACAACTATAAAGAAAATTAATAAATGAAGAATGAAATATGACAGAAGAGAACCAAAAAAACACAATCCTCCTCCCCCTCTCAGGAAAAAAAACTGAGGAAAGAAACGACCAAATGGCCCCGTATGGTAAGGTCCCAATGTTTTCAACTAATCAACATCTTATGTGGAGTCCACTGAGTTGTCGTGAAGTAAATCAAACCCATGTACATGTAAGTAATTTTAATTTTGTAACATCAGTTCAAATTTGAGGGCACAAGTCATCACCGATAGATTATAGTAAAAGAAAAAGTTCAAAATTAACGTACAATATTAATGTAATTATAAATTATGAAAATTTAAAAAAATTTATTCTATTAATTCATGACGGTCTAATTAAAATAAATGTACCAGATCGAACAAGTAATGGATTGAATTTTAGTTTTTGGTGAAGACCGCGTCCCCTTTAAAAATAACCGTTTGGCAGATGTGAGAGCACGGGCAACGGTGGAAGAGGGCCACTATGGTTATTAAAAAAAAAAAAAGTATATACGTGGTTAGAATTCCTTTTTCTCCGACACCGAAAAGGCAAAAACCCAATAATCCAATACAGGATTGTATATTAGTTCAAAATACAACGTTTTTGTTTTCCGCTGAAATTTGAATTTTATATAAACATCCGATCGGTGAAAAATGTGGGCCACAATATAAAGATCGTCTGGAATGAAAATGGGACGTCCTTTATCATGAGAGTGCACCTGAACCGTTTCGATCAACATAAAGCCAATGGTCTAACTCAATGTATGTATTGTCCACATGATGATTGAATTCTTCCAATTCTCGTTCAAAAGGATATTCACGGCATGATCCACCATTTCCATGGATCTGATTTTCACTGAAATAAAACATAAGCAGAAAATAAAAACGCTGTTTGCTAAGTTAACATACAACGTAGTATGTGATCCTTTCTCCCTCCCTCAAGGAAGCGGATTGATTGGATGGTGGCTCCAACGCCACACAGTTAAGTGGTGTTGGGTGCTGTGGGCCACCACGATGTATACCTTTTTTCATATCCACTCCATCCATAGGATTTTACAGGTAATTTTAGAGCATTAAACCAAAAATGAAGAATATTTGAATTTCAAGTGGACCACACCATAGGGAAATGTGGGGATAGTGACACTTACCGTTGAAATCTTTCTAGACCCCACCGTAATGCGTCTTTGTCATCCAACCTGTTGATAAGGTTACTTAGACATGGATGAAGGGAAAACAAGAATATGAGCTTGATCAAAAACTTCTGTGGCCCACAAGAAGTTTTTAACGGTGGGCGTGCAATCACCACTGTTTCTTGTGATGTGGTCCACTTGGGCTTTTGATCTCATTCATTTTTGGATTCATGCCAAAATGATCCGTAAAAACGGACGGACGGTATCGATATAAGACAAGCACAGCACGGTGGGTCCCACAGCCCCAGAAAATGTTCATTTAGACCGGGCGCGGATTGGGTGGTGCTGGGGGCCGTGTAGTACCTAATCCGCGAGGAGGCCGCTGGTCAGTGATCTGTGGGTTCCACCATGATGTATGTATTTCATCCATGCCGTCCATCTATTTTTATAGATCAATTTATGCTTTGAGACCAAAAATGAGAGGGTTATAAATCTCAGGTGGACCACACCATAGGAAAACAATAGAGATTGGATATCTACCATTAAAATTCCCCTAAGGCCCAATGTACTGTTTATTTGACATCCAATCTGTTGATTAGGCCTCACCGACTCAGATGAAGGGAAAAAAACAAAGATCAGCTTGACCGAAAACTTTTATAGCCCATAAAATTTTTTTAATGGTCTACGTTCATTCAAAACTGTTTCTTGCAACGTGGTCCACTTGAGATTTTGATATAATTCATCATGGTGGGGCCAACATACAACCGACCATCAGCCATGGGCTGGTGTCAGGAGTAGCCAATCCATTTCCAATCCACCGGTCTAAGAGAAATTTACCACGGTAGACGCTACCTTTTATCCTGCAGTTTTTATGAAACAAACGAAACTTAAGTTACCAACTTAGTACAGCACGTGCGGACACCGAATTTGAAGACGAAACTACCCCTCCTTTTCACTACTGTTACTTTTCTTTCCATTTAACGGAAAACCCAGGCACGGTTTCTTTAAAACATATGCCTTCGTTCCGTTGTAACAAAAAACAGACGCACGCTGTTTTCTTATCATTTTTCTTATTAAAATTTGAACTTTATCATCTGCATGTTATCATTCTACATTTGTCATTTTTCATCTTGGTAAAAGTTACGTGGAATCTTCCAAATTGGTTGTATCTGTAGTCTTTGAAAATGTTCAAATTAATCCCTCACCCCAAGGCACCTTTCCTCAACTTGTATTTAGCGAGGCTACAGTTGCCAGAAGTATGGATATTTAAAATAATTCTAGTATGATTTATAGATACTTTCCTTTGTTGTATTGGACGACGATTAACTAATTACTTGTGAAAATTCAACGAGGCAAAAAAGAAATTGAGCAAATCAAGGTGAAAATTGACTAAAGTAAGATAAAAATTGAGCAAGACAAGTTGGAAATTAAGGAGACAACCTAAAAATTGAGCAAGGGAAACATGAATTTAAGCAAGGCAACCGAGAAATGGAGCAAGGGAAACATAAATTTGAGTGACGCAAGCTTGAAATTGGGTGAGGCTAACATGAATTGGAATGAACTTTAAATATAATTGACCTAGCCTAACAATTTGCTCTTTGATGAATTTGACTGAGCAGTTAATGAAATTGACTGAGCTTTACATGAAATTCTCTTCGGTGAATTTGACCGAGTAATTAATGAAATTGATTGAGCGGTTCATTAAATTTTCCGTTACATTACATGAATCCGTAGAAATTCCCCATCATATTTTTATGATATCTCTATCAAATTTATGATTTGTTCAGGGAATTTCACCCCCTGAAATTCGGGGGTCGAGCATAACTCGGCTCCCGAGTTCCAAAACATCACTTATGCAACATATTTAATGATGAATGTATGTTGATGTATTAGTGCATAAAACATGGAATAGATTAAGCCAAAACACGGATATGATTCAAGGACAAGTGAATAAAGCAAGCGGAAGACTTACAGTAAGATGTGTACAAGTGTAAATCCTGAATTACATATACACGAGATCGTGTAAAAGTGTTATTTAACAAAATTATAAGTATCAAATTACATCATTTCGGTCCCAAAAATATCCCGAAATCCCACGCATCGAGGCCAGAGGCTCCTAGAACCCGTCAAGCGCATATAGGAGAAGCGCCTCGTCGTCATCCGGCTCCCGCTCCCTCAGGCGTCGCATCCACATCTGCAACATCGGGGCCTAAGAGAGTCCGGTGGGTGTGTAACACCGCCCCGAACGTGGGAGTGAGTGATCAACTCGGTGGAACAATAAGGCACTTAGGTTAACATGTTATCGTTCAATCAAACAGTTAATGATAAAGCGGGATAAGTAATTAAATCCTAAGTACTCTTGTTAATGCAAGTATGAATGCAATATGATGCGTGCCCTCACGCGTACACCCTCGGCGTCTTCATCTTACGTTACGCATGACATCGCCTCAAAGTGCGCCACATCTACAAAGCACATGCAAATGCGGTGCATGGATATGATTACCAAGTTGTTATTAGTCCATTTCACACAACAGATTGGGAAGCTAAGATACCTTCCTCATGTCACTATCCAAACAATGATCCATACTAGGGTCGTCAATCCTAGACATCTCATACGATCATATAGTTGAGGTCGTAGCAAAGGGCTCGTCATCAATCAATGCACGCCTTTCATGCCCTTACTACCACGGATCGGCTCGTCACTTCCTTGCGGTATCCGGGTATGCTCGAGGTCACTCTGAAAGGGCTCGTCACCAATCAATGTAGGCGTAATCAACGAATATAGTGTCCCATACCACTATAATCGGCTCACGAGTTAAGTTGCTCACTAGTCACTACGGAGAGGCTCGTCACCCAGGCGTAGGCCGACGGCTCGGCCACGGTGTCCCATACCACCATGTCCGGCTCAAGAGTCTTAGCGGATCGTGTACCATGGTTATTAGGATTTCACTGGTAAGTTCGTACCTTAGATCAAGCAATGGCGTCCATACATGGTTAACATACATCGGACAATCGGGTTATTTGACGAACTCGACGCACGAGCGCACGTTGAATTGAACGACATAGAGTGCGCAAACACTCGCGTGGCCAAACCACCGCCGCCAACTCTAATACGGCTCGGGTTCGTCTAATACGTCCTACGTGGCGAAAGCAATCTCAACCACGAATATAGGGTCAATTACCGATCTCTGGACTAAGGCATAGTCCCAAATATCCTACACTACTACGGATATTCATATGGAATGTAAAACAGTAATGGAACAACAACTCAATCATGGTACATACTCATCTGAAGAATATCAACTTAACATAAATGTAAGCATAAGAGATGCTTGAATTTAAAGAACTTGAAAGATAAGCATAAAGGAAAACATGCGCATCCATAGGAGTATTGAGAATCACTTCTCAACGCTCGCAATAAGTGTAATAAGTTACACTTAGATCATTCATGCATTTCTACAAACACTTAGCATACAGGGAACAACATACATGACGTATGTTGGAATACATACAGTGGTAAATTCCTCCCATTCTAAAAGCTCCCTAGCTCAGGCAGGCCACACCGCAGGACCCAAGCTACGAGTGGACGCTACCGCTGTGATCAGTGGCCCACCATGCAATATATGAAATCTAGACCATTCATACCCTTCATCTGGCATGGAAGAAGGATCAAACCCAAAATCAGTCCGTTTTACAACTCATATGATGGCAGGTGAAAATCAAGGATTAAAAATCGTTCCCATCTGTTTCCTTGTTCTGTGGCTCACCTTACAGTTTGATTGAACCAAATTTTATATAATGGAGTTATCATGATATATTTCATCTGATGGACGTATTGGATTTTCTTCATACATCACATGGGATCCATATGTCTACGTGGGACCACCGTAAGCTTACGGTGGTACTGGCCCCTGATTGGGTAGTGAGGCGCTCACGAACTTTTACCGTCGTGTGAAGACCTTGTGGGGCCCACATTGTTTTATTTGGTTTATCCATTCCGACCATTCGTTTTTTCAGATTATTTTACGGCATAAACGAAAATTTTAAGCATATCAAAAGCTCAATTCGACCACATCACTGAAAACAATGGGGATAATGATCTGCACCGTTGAAACCTTCCTAGGTCCCGCAGTGGTATTTATTTTCTCATCCAACCTGTTGATAAGGTTTAAAAATTAAAAAAAAAAATTGGATGAAGGGAAAAAACAAATATCAGCTTGATCCAAAACTTCAGTGGGCCCCAATAAGTTTTCAACGGTAGAATTTCAATTCCAACTTTTTCCTGTCGTGTGGTCCACTTTAGCTTTGGATATATTTTAATTTTGGGATCATGCCCTAAATGATCTTTAAAAACGAATGGACGGCGTGGATGAAAGAAACACATCACGGTGGGCCCCACAGACACTTCAGACCAGGGTAAAAGGGTGGGGAGCCACTCATTTCACAAACCGCGTCTCTATAAAACCTCCCTTCTTCTCTGTAACAGTAATCTTACGAAAAAGAAAAAAGCCATGTCCGCAGCTTCTCCACCCGAGCTGGAATTGTCCGAACCCTCCCTCGAATCTCGATTCTCCGATCTCAGGAGCGTCCGATGGCGTATGAATCTCCGGATTTTGCCGTCTTCCTTATCTTCTTCCGTTGAAGATCTTCGTCGAGTTACGGCGGATTCTCGAAGGAGGTGCGTTTTCTTTGAATTTCAAGCTTTTTTGTTTTTGGTTTTTTAGTTCTTTTCGTTTGAATTCTTTTCATGTGGGTGCTTTTAATTTTTGGAGTTTGGGGGCGGGGGTTTGATGCTTTAGATTGCTTATATAAATGAAATGTTTTGATTTTATCATCTATGGTTTGATGAATGGAAAGTGGGGGGTTTTTTTTTTTTTTTGGTGATGTAGATTCAAGAAGATGGTGAGATTTCCATGCTTTCTCTCTCTCATTTAATTTTTATTTTATTTTTTTTCATTTGGGTGTTTTTAGTTTTTGGAGTTTTGGGGGTTTTGATTATTTAGATTGCTTGCATAATGATCTGTTTTGATTTTATCATGTATGCTTTGAATTACGGAAAGTGGGTCTCTCTTTCTGGTGTTGGCTGTTTTAATTTGGAGAGTGTTCTGGGACCTGGATTGTTTAGTTTGGAGAGATTTGGATGCTCGGAATTACAGAAGGGAACTCTCTCTGTCTCTGGTGTTGGGTGTTTTAGTTTGGAGAGTGATTTGGGTTTTGGATGCTGTTTTAGTTTGAAGAGAGTTGGTTGCTTGGAATTACAGAAGGGAATTCCCTCCCTCCTTTTGTTCTTTTGTTTGGTTTTGTCCTTGTTTTTTGCAATGAAATTTTCTGTTAGCTTCTTCGTTGTGGTTTTTATACGTTTCTCTACTTGTCATGTTCTGTTTATCATGCAGTGTCAAGCTCTTAATT
Organism: Magnolia sinica; assembly: GCF_029962835.1. NCBI lineage: Eukaryota > Viridiplantae > Streptophyta > Magnoliopsida > Magnoliales > Magnoliaceae > Magnolia > Magnolia sinica. The sequence continues at coordinate 85,785,894 of NC_080582.1, forward strand.
CAGCAGAATTGTTCGGTTTATCTGATTTCTAAACTTGAGAATTTGGATCTTAATAGAACCACATTCACATTTCGTGTGGATAGTAATGTGCCGATTTGCAACATCACTTGATCCACACCCTCTGTTGGTTCTTCCAAAGCACGTTGCTACCTTTTTCTTCGTATTCATATTTTCCATTGAGTAACGACCTGCTTATTGTAATTTGATTTGTATTATCCATCTCCAGCTAAGTTGATGTGTTTTCTCAGGTATGCTGGATTGAGAAGGCGCCTTCTAGTGGACCCGCATCTTACTAAGGATGGAAATGAAGCTCCGGATCTTGTCGTGGACAATCCACTATCACAAAATCCAGGTATGTTTCTTTCATATAATTCATCATGGTGGGGCCAACATACAACCGACCATCAGCCATGGGCTGGTGTCAGGAGTAGCCAATCCATTTCCAATCCACCGGTCTAAGAGAAATTTACCACGGTAGACGCTACCTTTTATCCTGCAGTTTTTATGAAGCAAACGAAACTTAAGTTACCAACTTAGTACAGCACGTGCGGGCACCGAATTTGAAGACGAAACTACCCCTCCTTTTCACTACTGTTACTTTTCTTTCCATTTAACGGACTTTATAATTACACTTAGAATACACAAATCTCAATATAGCACATGCATATCAGGAAAGCAATGTAAACATAACATTTGACATGTGAAATCTCATCTATAACAAGAATAAATCACTAATGGTGTTGAAAGCCTTGAAAACCATAACCTATACACTTAAAGTCCGCACCTTAAGCGAAGAAAGAACGCCGAATTTCAGACGAGTTGTCTTCGTCAATGTCGATAGGATACCCTAAAATAAGGATAGAAATGAGATACACAACACCAAGTCTAATCTAGGCTCTACAGGTTAGGGTTAGGTTTACTTACCCAAGAACTCACAATCGTCAGAGGAACGATTCCAAGTAAAGGTTCAAAGGTGAAGAAGAAAAGGAAGAATCAAGATGAATCACCAACCAATCTCTCTCACTAACTCTTCTTTTCCACTCTCTTTCCAAGCTAGGGTTAGAGAAAATTCGTATGGAAATGAGAGCTAGGGTTAAAGGACTATATATAGGCCTTAAAATGATGGAAATAACCCCAGGTCAAGGTATACTTAGGTTATAACCAAAGCACGCCTTTCTCGATCCAACGAAGCACTTCGGTGGGCCTATAACCACGAAAGGTCGGACTTAAGCTCATTGACCATGGATCTAGGTCAGCGAGTTTTCGTACGACCGGCTCTTCGATCGGCCGTGGCGGACCACACTCAAATCAACGGTCACGAAACTCGATCAGTTCCACAAGCACTAGGATATGCCTAGCCAACTATCCTGATCAGAGGGTAAATTGGGTCAGAATCCAACGGTCGATAGCTTAAAATCGTAGCGCAAGCAAGACTCAAATTTCAATAAAGCTTAATAAATTCCAACGTTCTCACACTCTTCACTCGAGCTCAATCAAATCGATCCAAGAACATCGGATCGACTTGATTTTCGAGGTGAAGATCACGCCCAACTCTGACCACAACTCCCTAAGATCATCGCTATCGGACTTTCGACCCGCGGTCCAGCCATTTCCAAAATTCTCCAAAACAATGGATTTAGCGATGGATCCCGGATTTCAAAGTAACGTAGCGCTCACTAATCTACACGATTAGAGCCATGCAAATACAATTTAAAGTGATTGATGCGAATTTCACAAGCAATCGAGTAAAGCACTAATTACCCCAAAACAACTACTTAAGGAAAGATAAGCACAAAAATTCCAAGGTCGTTACAATTTTGGTGAGATATACCGCTGAAGAGGGCTTCCTAAAAAATTTTTAAGATAAGAAAAAAAAATTAAAAAAAATTACAAAAACTGAGTTGGGCTCGCCTTCAATGTATGTGGACTATCCATGACATTCATTCATTTTTTCATCTAAAGTAAGGGTTTCGGCCTAAAATGGTGTCATATCGAAATATCAAGTGGATCATACCACAGGAAACAGTGGTTCCACTGTAGAAACCTTGTTATGACCCCACAATGATGTTTTATTTATAATCCGTCATGTTCATAGGATGATTTTTATATGGATGAACCGAAAACCAAGAGAGCTTCATCTAGTAGTTCAATGGCCCACAAAAAATTTACACCGTTTAGGTAAATATACTACATTATACATGTGGTGTGTGCTTTCTTCGGTGGAAGGATCATTTTCAGAAAATTGAGAGAGTAATGATGAACAAAGGGGATGGGATCCGCTAAAAATGGAGTGAGTGAAGGGAGGGAGTGGAAAAGCAACATTAGTGAAAAGGAGGGCTCGTTTCGGCATCAAAATCGCTGCACATGCAAGTCTAAATTGGTAACTTAAGTTTCGTTTGCTTCATAAAAACCGCTGGATAAAAGGTGGCGTCTACAGTGGTAAATTCCTCCCATTCTAAAAGCTCCCTGGCTCAGGCAGGCCACACCGCAGGACCCAAGCTACGAGTGGACGCTACCGCTGTGATCAGTGGCCCACCATGCAATATATGAAATCTAGACCATTCATACCCTTCATCTGGCATGGAAGAAGGATCAAACCCAAAATCAGTCCGTTTTACAACTCATATGATGGCAGGTGAAAATCAAGGATTAAAAATCGTTCCCATCTGTTTCCTTGTTCTGTGGCTCACCTTACAGTTTGATTGAACCAAATTTTATATAATGGAGTTATCATGATATATTTCATCTGATGGACGTATTGGATTTTCTTCATACATCACATGGGATCCATATGTCTACGTGGGACCACCGTAAGCTTACGGTGGTACTGGCCCCTGATTGGGTAGTGAGGCGCTCACCAACTTTTACCGTCGTGTGAAGACCTTGTGGGGCCCACATTGTTTTATTTGGTTTATCCATTCCGACCATTCGTTTTTTCAGATTATTTTACGGTATAAACGAAAATTTTAAGCATATCAAAAGCTCAATTCGACCACATCACTGAAAACAATGGGGATAATGATCTGCACCGTTGAAACCTTCCTAGGTCCCGCAGTGGTATTTATTTTCTCATCCAACCTGTTGATAAGGTTTAAAAATTAAAAAAAAAAATTGGATGAAGGGAAAAAACAAATATCAGCTTGATCCAAAACTTCAGTGGGCCCCAATAAGTTTTCAACGGTAGAATTTCAATTCCAACTTTTTCCTGTCGTGTGGTCCACTTTAGCTTTGGATATATTTTAATTTTGGGATCATGCCCTAAATGATCTTTAAAAACGAATGGACGGCGTGGATGAAAGAGACACATCACGGTGGGCCCCACAGACACTTCAGACCAGGGTAAAAGGGTGGGGAGCCACTCATTTCACAAACCGCGTCTCTATAAAACCTCCCTTCTTCTCTGTAACAGTAATCTTACGAAAAAGAAAAAAGCCATGTCCGCAGCTTCTCCACCCGAGCTGGAATTGTCCGAACCCTCCCTCGAATCTCGATTCTCCGATCTCAGGAGCGTCCGATGGCGTATGAATCTCGGGATTTTGCCGTCTTCCTTATCTTCTTCCGTTGAAGATCTTCGTCGAGTTACGGCGGATTCTCGAAGGAGGTGCGTTTTCTTTGAATTTCAAGCTTTTTTGTTTTTGGTTTTTTAGTTCTTTTCGTTTGAATTCTTTTCATGTGGGTGCTTTTAATTTTTGGAGTTTGGGGGCGGGGGTTTGATGCTTTAGATTGCTTATATAAATGAAATGTTTTGATTTTATCATCTATGGTTTGATGAATGGAAAGTGGGGGGTTTTTTTTTTTTTTTGGTGATGTAGATTCAAGAAGATGGTGAGATTTCCATGCTTTCTCTCTCTCATTTAATTTTTATTTTATTTTTTTTTCATTTGGGTGTTTTTAGTTTTTGGAGTTTTGGGGGTTTTGATTATTTAGATTGCTTGCATAATGATCTGTTTTGATTTTATCATGTATGCTTTGAATTACGGAAAGTGGGTCTCTCTTTCTGGTGTTGGCTGTTTTAATTTGGAGAGTGTTCTGGGACCTGGATTGTTTAGTTTGGAGAGATTTGGATGCTCGGAATTACAGAAGGGAACTCTCTCTGTCTCTGGTGTTGGGTGTTTTAGTTTGGAGAGTGATTTGGGTTTTGGATGCTGTTTTAGTTTGAAGAGAGTTGGTTGCTTGGAATTACAGAAGGGAATTCCCTCCCTCCTTTTGTTCTTTTGTTTGGTTTTGTCCTTGTTTTTTGCAATGAAATTTTCTGTTAGCTTCTTCGTTGTGGTTTTTATACGTTTCTCTACTTGTCATGTTCTGTTTATCATGCAGTGTCAAGCTCTTAATTCAGCAGAATTGTTCGGTTTATCTGATTTCTAAACTTGAGAATTTGGATCTTAATAGAACCACATTCACATTTCGTGTGGATAGTAATGTGCCGATTTTGGGTTTCTACTTCTTGCTTCTTTTTTTTGGTAACCTTCTGATATGTTCTGTATTGGCTTTTTTGCTTTCGTAGGAATGTGTTTTTTGGTCTTCGTATTCATATTTTCCATTGAGTAACGACCTGCTTATTGTAATTTGATTTGTATTATCCATCTCCAGCTAAGTTGATGTGTTTTCTCAGGTATGCTGGATTGAGAAGGCGCCTTCTAGTGGACCCGCATCTTACTAAGGATGGAAATGAAGCTCCGGATCTTGTCGTGGACAATCCACTATCACAAAATCCAGGTATGTTTCTTTCTGTTTTGGACTTAATTCTAGAAAGGATGAAAGTAGCATTTTTATCATAATACCTAACATATCTCAGTCTTTCATAGCAGTAATTGTCGTCCTTAAGTTTATGTCTTGAATCTTGATCCTTAGTGCATTATCAATGCAGATAGCATGTGGGGCCGCTTTTTCCGGAATGCTGAGTTGGAGAAAATGGTCGACCAGGATTTGTCACGTTTGTATCCCGAGCATGGGAGCTACTTTCAGACACCAGCGTGTCAGGCCATGTTGAGACGGATATTGTTATTGTGGTGTCTTAGACATCCAGAGTATGGTTATGGACAAGGCAAGTTATTCTGTTTTTTTTCCTACAAGTGCCCTTTAAGATTGTAAATAAGAAGCCCAGGGGTTTCGTGGCCCTTTCCAGACCGAAATTCCAAATTCACGATTTTCCCATCGATGGATGACGAATTGACAATGCTTTCTAACTTGTGATTATGATGATTCCATTCATTTCACTTATGTTTACTCTTCTTGTTTCAGGGATGCATGAACTTTTGGCTCCTTTGTTATATGTCCTTCATGTTGATGTATGCTGTCTTTCTCATGTGCGGGAACTCTGTGAAGATCATTTCAGCAACGAGTTTGATGACATGTCTTTCCAAGAAAGTAATTCGGTTTCTAATTTCAACTTCACAATGACCAGCTCGCCAGATTCGGTAAAGTGGGGCGCAAGCAACTATGAAAGGAATAGTTTTCAAGGGAATGCAGTGAAAGTCAGTAGTCTGGATGAGCTCGATCCAGACATAAGGACCATCGTGTTGCTAACCGATGCTTATGGAGCTGAGGGCGAATTGGGTGTTCTCTTATCAGAGAGATTTATGGAACATGATGCATATTGCATGTTCGATGCTCTAATGGGTGGGGCCCATGGTGCGGTGGCCATGGCAGAATATTTCTCTCCCTCACCTTCCATCGGATCCTCAACAGGCTTACCTCCTGTTATCGAAGCATCCTCCACAGTGTACCATTTGCTTTTGATCGCCGATTCATCTCTCTATAGCCACCTTGTCGAGCTCGGGGTCGAGCCACAGTACTTTTCACTCCGCTGGTTGCGCGTGTTGTTTGGACGCGAATTCTTGCTGGAGGATCTTTTGATCATTTGGGATGAGATATTTGCATCGTCCAATGAAACATCACTTGCTGGGACTGAAAATGAGATGCAGTTGAATCACAGGGTCCTAAGTTCTCCTCGGGGAGCGTTTATTGCAGCAATAGCGGTCTCCATGCTCCTTTATGTACGATCCTCGCTTCTTGCCGCAGAGAATGCGACTTCTTGTCTCCAGAGACTACTGAATTTCCCTGAAAATGTAGATGTGAGAAAGTTGATAGAGAAGGCAAAATCATTGCAGGCTCTTGCAGTCAATACTAGTATCATCTTCCCATCTCCTTCCCCAGGGACCTTTGAGAAAAGCAAATCGGTAGTAGTCAGAGGTGCTTATAGCCTCACACCGGGTCCGACTTCCCCGACAACACCGTTGAATTTGTTGCCTGAGAGTTATTGGGAAGAGAAATGGAGAGTGTTGCATGAAGCTGAAGAACTCAAGCAAGGAAGCCCAAGTAATGGGAATTCGGCTAGAGTAAAAGGTTTGACAGAGGAAGAAAGGCTGAATCTGGCCCGAACAGAGTCAGCTCCATCTTCAACAACTACTGTGGAAAGGAAGGACTCTCGAATATCTGTTGTGCGGAAACTTTTAGAGGATTTTGAGAAGCTGAAGCTGGGCCGTAGTAGAGTTTCGAGAGCTAAGGATTCCGTATGCCTATCGACAGATGTCGAGGCAGAAAATGGTTTTGTTGGGGACAAGTCTGAACAAAATGGCATTGAAGAGAACTTCACTTGCACGACTGAAGAGGCATGTGTGAGTGGAACCGCTGCCAGTGAAGAGAACTCCTCAGTTTTCTCCATGTCGACAACTCCTAGTCCGTCCAATGATCACCATGAAAATGATTTGGAGAAAAGCAGCGTCGCCTCAAATTCATCTGCCAGTGATCGTGATGATGAAACTTATAACATGGAGGAACAGGAACCATGCAGTACTATTCCTGATGATTGCCCGCATCCTGACTCTGAAGTGGTAGAAGCAGCCACTGGAGGACTTGGATCTAACATGGGTATGACAGGGAAACAGGTGACGACTATGAAGGACCGTAAACCACTGGGTGGTAAATTTCAGTGGTTTTGGAAGTTTGGTAGAAGACATGGGGAAGGGCCTTCTGAGAAAGGAGGCAATATGGAGGCACAGAGATCCGCGGATGTAGGAGATAATGCCAAGGGCATCTCCAGCTCGACTGCCGATGGGTGCAGCAATCCATTTGTGTTCAACAGCATGGTCGACACAACGGAGAAGAATGTAATGGGTAGTTTGAATCATCTTGGACAATCCATGCTTGAAAATATTCAGGTAAGATGTTTGGTTTAGCAATCCCTTTATAAGATGTGTTATTGCTGCATGAATTGCTACTTATCTCTCCATGCACTTGAGGTTGGATGCAATACAAATGTTTCTGGATAAGCATAATGTGCAAATTGACATGTGGGGCACACTGTGATGTTTTAAACATTTGTGACATCCAATCCGTCCATCATGTGCGCCTCCTTATGAACACCTTGAGGATCCAAAACTAAGGTGGGCCACACCAGGGAACAGTTAGGATGGAGGCGCCCACTATTAAAAACTAAAAGATTGTATGTGGAGGCCAGTGTGTCCTGTAAATGCTATCTAATCCATTAAGCAGATGCATCCAACTAGGATGAAAGGAAACCCAAAAATTCAGGCCCCTCCCAAAACTCAGATGAGCCACACCTGAGCTTTGGGAGGCATGATTTTAAATGGTTTGGCCCACCCGACCCGACTTTTGGAGCATCCAGATTTTTGAGCCCCAAGGAGAACATTAGGGAACGAACATGATGGAAGGATTGGATGTCATTAAAACATCACAATAGGCCCCACATATCAGTTTGTATGTTCAGCTTATCCTAGAGACATTTGTATCACATCCATCCTTTGTATGAATTGAATTGGCAAGATTTAATCGAAGTGGAAATGCCAAAAACAAATGATGCTCTCGCATATAATCATTGTGAGGAAGCAGCTCTCAAATTGCATTTACATTGCTTTCACATCCAACTTGAAAGTCATTCTATTGCAGTTTTGAACCCAGATGCTTGGTGTGAACGCGGTGGAAGTATATCACAATTTGCCTATTTCCACATTCTAAGGATGCATTTGGTTACCTTTCAAAAAAAAAAGAAAGAAGGATGCATTTGGTTGTGCCAAATATCATGAAATATCCTACACCAAATTAGATTGATTCTTCGTGCAGCCAAATGGCAACCACACCTTAAACTAAAAATCATAATTCAATCTGATAGCGCATCCAAACACACCCTTAATGACCGACTGCAGTAACGATTGAGTTCTTACTGTTGTTGGGCAGATAATTGAGTCAGCCTTCCAAATTAGAAATTTCATGATATTTTTATAGCAAAGTAGATTGATTAATCATGAAATTCTATGATGTTTGGTGCAACCAAACTCCGGAGGCACCCTAACTAATAATTGTAATTCAATTCAGTAGTGATATCCAAACACACCCATAATGACCAGCTGCACTAACAACTGGAATTCTTACCACTGTCCGGCAGGTAATCGAGTCGGCCTTCCAAGATAGGGGTCAGGCTGGCTCATTGGAGAACTTGTCTAGCAAAGGGCAACTACTTACAGCCACTGCAGCTTTCAAGGAGCTCCGGAAAATCAGCAACCTTTTATCTGAGATGTGAGGTGAGTTTTGTATATGCATACATAGATTTGTAGTTCCTTCTGTCTCTCCACTGTTACTTTTGATGTATACAATGTTAGAGTGTCGATTGGGAAGTTCAACATCTAGATCAGCAAATCCTAGTTTTTGACTGAGAGAGGTAGAGATCCACATGAAGAGAGATATCAAAGAGGGGAATTGTGGCACAGGTGATACATCCAAGCAATCCAAGCCATGTGGTGAGGTTCAACCTGAACATGCTCCATTGCAGATGGCCCCACGAGTATGTTGAATATATGCCCGCCCGCCCGCCCGTCGTGTGGTTTTCTTTCAAAAGGTCCATCTTCCTCATATGAGTGTGGCCCACTTGAGTGGATGTGCCAGGGCATGTTCGTGGTTGTCCCCAACCAATTGGCCTAGATCTCGCACGTATGCCATCCTTGCACAAGTTGGCTGTAGTGCGCATTCACACAAACAATGCAGACTGGCATTATATCTACCTCAATCAAAATACCTCAAATTTTCAATGAGCATGATTCAAAAGCCGTGCGAATGTTTGGTGGTAGTCATCAAATGAACGGTTGAAATGGAAAACAGTAGACGGTCCAAGTTCAACAAACAGATGTAGACTAATTGGCAATTATGGTCATTAGCTGATATTATGGTTTTGTGTGGCGTGCCCATGAGAGGTCTCTCAAGATGTATGCCATGTGTGAAGTGGTTCTGTACGTGGACAATGAATCAGGGTTCAAAAACGGAGATCATTGGTTGGATTGGCCTGGACCTGCCGTGTATTGTGAGAAATGGATCAGGTCCTAAAAACCCGTTTTGGGAACCAAAGTGTTTTTTAAAGTCTGGATAGAATATATCCCAGATACAAGATCCCAGCCATCCATTTTCCCGGTTCCCTTTCGGGTGACTGAGAAAAGCTGCAGTGCTTTCCTTCTTAGCCATTTACTATTCTCCTCATTTATTAGCCCACCGTTTATTTAAGGGCCAGGAATTAAGAGGAGATATGTAGACCATCGTCTTATGGTTTGACGAGCCTTGTAACGCACCCACTTGTACAAACCGAAAAACCAAATTCTAGTCGAGCATCATCTGCATTCCATTTAGAGCATTTATTTGAACTTGTTTTGATGCATACATGCTTTGGATTTGGAATGAGATTGAAAACCAGCCAGGCATTTGGTGCATTCTACAAAATGCATATAGGGGCACTGCATGCTACAAATTGCGGAGTGCATGGTGTATATGCCCGGCACTGGTTCCAGGAGCTAAACCCGAATACCCCCCAATGTACCATGGAGCAGATGCATGCTAGCCGAAAATGATACAAGCCACTGATCAGGAGCCTTTAATATATATATATATATATATATATATATATATATATATATATATATATATATATGAACCCATTGGTGATCCTTGCCTAAATATGGCACAAGACCATGCTCACATGAAAATAACAGTCAAGGGAAAAATAGCATCACATTTGTTAAATATTAAAAAGAATAAGAAGAAAAGTCCCCTGGCTGTCACTGAAATCATAACGTATGCTATTTAGCAGACCTTGGTCAAGCGCACATGGCTATGTGCATGGGTTTCTTTGTTTTTTCCAGCCAGGGATGAAATAACATATGGTCGCTTCTCTTATACGACAGGCTTGCTCAACTTGGCCGATCAATTCAAAGGAATTCTTTTAAGATGTGAGCATATACAATCTGGATGAACAAAGATTAGACAACTACAACCATTATATATATGCAAACACGAGTGCGATTATACAATAACAGCTGATCCAGGTCAGATTTTTATTTTTATTTTTTTTCTATTTTCTATTTTCTTTTCATTCCTTCTTTTTCTTTTTCTTTTTTTCTTCTTTTTTTCTTCCTTTTAATAGGGCACGAGCTATTGTAAAACCATCAACTTCAACTGTACAGCTCCTCATCATTGTTGACCTGCAAAACAAAATGAGCATTACCTATACGAATAGCTTTAGCTGCCATGATTTCAGCTGCGAATTAAGATGAGCAATGATAAAAAGTTGAGTATCCTACAATGATAAGACATGAGTCCCTACACATGCATGGCTCAGTGATGGACTCGCACCAGTTTCAATACACATGTCATAGGCTCGACAAACCCATTGTGGTGTGTGTGTGGGTGTTTAGAAAAAAGAAAAAAGATCCAGAATATATATACATTTGTTGAGCAGCATTCACTCTACGGATGTTCTGGCTTCAGCAAGCTCGACCCGCGAGAGGCATTGCCACGCCCAATGCATGGAGTGAAACATGGCTACTAGATCCAGAATATATGTACGTTTGTATTTGTCAGTGGAAGCCAGCTGGGTTGAAATACACCAAATGGACAATCTGAAGCCATGTAAATGACGTGTAAATGGTCAAAATATTCAAGAGACACCAGTGCTTGGGACCACCCCTATTGGTGCAATTTTCAACTGTGGTCCATGTAACGTACCAGATTTTTGACATTTTGAATTTCCAAAAACCCTTGAAAATTTTCATTATAATTAACATACATTGTCACTTACAGACCCTTAATGCTCAAGGTGAGCCTACACGCGAGTGGTATCAGTAAAGAACCACACAAATATGATTAATCAACCGTAGGAAGCCAATGAATCTGCCAAATCACTTAAACATCGAGTTTAGCCTTGTAAATTGTTTATCTAAGGCCCAAATCTAGCCTACCTACCATTGACTAATCAAGACAACCGCAACTAAAAAAAGACCTATCAAAAGCCAAGACAACTAGGGTTCAGATCTTAATTAACAAACCGAATCAATTCAGTTACTCCTTTAGTCTAAGAACCAATGGTTTAGGGTGATTATAATCGAATCGTCATTTTCGTTAGTTACGAATAGGCTACATTATAAACTTACATAATCAAAACTCTCATTATTGCGCACAAGAAATCTCAATACCCAATTCATTCAAGAAATACCTTGATTATCCAAATAAGCTCTAAACCGCTCATTAGTGGGCCACTAAACTCGATGCTATAGAAATATGTTCGTCTTAGTTGGCTTGACATCCATCACAAGACATCGAGTCGAGATCGCATTTCGAATCGTTCAACTTGAACTCGCAAGGTGAGTGCTTGGGTTGTGCGAATATCTTAGATGAAAATCTGGAACTTAAGTGAACCTAACCACTTTATTCTTTCATGAAGTTGTAGCTTTCAGACCATCAATTCATTAGCCAAAGTTTAGATACTGACTAAAAATATTTTTCCAAACATATCCGTATAGTCGTATCCCGATCGACCATCAGTGACCGTTGAACAGACTTCTAATCATACCTGTCGATCGCCGCATCCAAATGGTGTGCCGATCATATCCATACATAGATCATCATTATGGTTAACTATCATACGATGTATATCAACCCCTACACCCCATAATGTGCCACAAATGTTAGAAACAACCTCCTCAATAGTTAATATAATGAATAAAGGGCCATTAGGGCCATATACACCAAATTTGGTGCTATAAATATGGCATTTGGGGCCCTCCTTTGCTCCCATACGAATTTCATACCTTATGAGAGAAAGAAAAAAGGAAAAAAGAAAGAGAAGAAGAGAGAAAGAGGAAGAGAGATTATGAGAGAGAGAGAGGGAAGGACTTTGGTGCTTGGGGATTATTAGCTCATCGATCAAAGCCTTTAACTTGCCGAATCTTCGCCAAATCTACCATCAGTTGCAACTAAAGGTAAGACTTACTTTCAATCATTTGATTTCACAACTTATACCTACTTTACTTGTAATTAACAATACTTCATTGCTTTACATTATAAATTGGTGAATTTACCCAAATTCTCAATCCTATGAGTTCAAAGATTGAAAATCCTTTCTTAAGATGCGGATCATTATGCTTAGGTTTCCATTTATTGACCCATGAGGGTCTCAATTAATGATGTCTTGTTGTGAATGGCTTGGTGATTACTAACATATCCATATTTCCAATTTGATTGCAACATGTGTTATTAGTTGTTTATGGATGCCCACATGTTTGATGAAATGCCTAGGTGATTGTATTGTTCTATTGATGCTCACATGTTTGATGAAATGCCTAAGTGAATGTATTTCTCTATTAATACTCATATGTTTGATGAAATGCCCAAGTAAATGTATTGTTCCACTTATGCTCATATGTTTGATGAAATGCCTAAGTAAATGTATTGTTCCACTTATGCTCATATGTTTGATGAAATGCCTAAGTGAATGTGTCGTTGAATCCATGTTGCATATGAAATCCCGCTATGACTACGTGACGAATTGCTAAGTTTGTAGCAATGTTTAGAATTGCTAACAATGTTGGGACAATCGGCTAACCGCCCGAACTAAGGGGTGACCCGAGTTAGGTCGGCCACCATAGACTTGTTCAATCGACCTGGGTCAAACACGAACGACCCGCAGTAGTTGGATTACACGAGATGCTCGCACCCAATGCCGATTGGGTCGGAGTTCTCTAAGTCAATCGGCCTAATAGTCGACTGACCATATGTGTTCACAATATATGACAACTTCGAATAGAATCTAGGACACCCCGTTTCCATTGAATGAGTCTACTTTTAACTGTCAGTGGTACGATCAACAAGACTTATAGGTCGTGTATGGTGGTATGGGACACTGTGTCCGATCTGTCGGCCTACGCTGGGGTGACAAGCTTCCCCATAGTAACCAATGAGCAATCAAAAAGGCTATAAGCCTGGTACATCCAACTATAATGATGTCACGATCGCTCCACGTTTGCGTTTGGGTGACGACTCTTATTTTGTGGGCACCCTCCACACGTCAATAAGCCGCCTAACCCTGTGCATCCGGACTGTGTCATCCAGGTTCTTCATGTGAGATCGGTCGGGCTAGTCGGTCAGGCTAGTGTTAGCCTCACATTGGTTGGGGAGTTGTCATCTGGGTGATAAACTCAAATACGGATCAAGGGACACAGGTAAGGAGCTGCTTCGGCCGCCCCAATCTCAGTGATTCAGTTGAAACGACGATAAAATGAGGGTATCCTACCTTCCCCAATATACTAGATGAATGAAACTTAATAATTACTCGACTTACATATGCATCAATCGCATTGCATTAGATATGATGTGGTGTTTTGACATTCAAGTCGCGTGATGGAGTGTTGGCATTTACGAAATATGCGTTGAAGTCGCTTGTAAGGGAGTGTTAGATTGTGAGGTGCATGCATCATTTCATAATCTCTCTCATGCATTTAACAAGAGTATTTAGAAAATGCTTGATTTCAATCCCCCTCATGCATTTAACAAAAGTATGAGGCCTCTGGCGGGTAAACTTTGTTCGGCTTGGACTTTTACTGTGATGCCTTGAGAGCGTCGGGTTTAATTTTGTGATTTATGTATAAATTTTGACACATGTTCATTGTGGACGGTGTTTTAAAACACCAACCAGACATTATTGTTGATGTAGGTTTTATCGAGGCCTGGCGGGTAAACTTTGTTCGACTTGGACTTTTACTGTGATGCCTTGGGAGCGTCGGGTTTAGTTTTGTGATTTATGTATAAATTTTAACACATCTTCGTTGTGGCTTGTATAAATTCCCATTTTGGGCGATCATCATTATTGGAATTATATTTTTGACTCTTAGCCTTATATTTCTGAACCTTTTATTATATTTACCTCGCTTTGGTTGCGCTAAGTTGAATTGCACAACTTTGATTATCGGTGTGTGAAATGAATTGGAATCTGAATGAGGACATACATGCATTTTCATTTGGTTAACACCTGAAAACTCGGAACCAGAATTTATGTACTCGGGGGGGTCGATTTTCGAGACGTTACAGTCCATCTGTTGGACCCACTAGATGGATGGTCTGGATCCACCAACTAACACGTGCCACTTATTACGAATTGCAAGAGAAGTGCCCTCGTTTATCATAAAGGGCAGTCCAAAATTCGTGTTTCGTTGGCCAATAATTTGTAGCAAGCAATAATGATTTGAATATGTTGTGTATAAATTGGCAACCTGCCACACCATTAGAAAATTTCAACTTAATTCTAATACAAAACAAATTCATATCCACCAAAGAAGAATACTGATATGAGAAATTTCCTTGTCTAGGTTATTGGACAATCCGTGCTAATAAGATGGGAGTCTTTTAATTTGAATTAGGTACCTATCTATGAGAGTAGGGTGACTCAAGACCAACTCATCCAATCTGAAGTTGAGATGGGTAAGTTTCGTAATGGGCATCAATACCCTTCTCCATTAGGGTACGTGGTACACAGTTATGATTTTGAGATTAAGGGAGAGAGAGTGAAGAAAAAAGAAAGAAAAAAAATAAATGCCCATACCCATACTCACATATGCCCACGACCCGCCTACAACCAAGGATAACAAGAATCTCTTGTCATCCCTAACATGGTTAAATGAAAAGGCATCATCTGCACTTGTTAGATATGGGGCTTATAGTGAAAAGGGGCTTGTAATCAAAAACCCCCACACCTGTGTGGGTGGAGAAGGAATGAAAAAGGGAGATGGAAGCTCCCCCCAACAATGGAGATAGGATGCCTAATAATCCACAGAAAACAGAGGACAACCAACCTCCAAATTCACTTGGTGCCCACATAATGATTTGATCTGCCAAGACTTTGGGGAATATTACACTCAGGTGACGTGAACCTGTTCTCGATGGCATGCATATTGTACACAACATGGTGGGCCTCACACAATTGTAGAAGAGAAGCTTATCCTACAATAAGATGAACTCATCTTTCTCTTTCATATTTTTGTAGATTAAAAACTATCTAATTACTATTAATAATTAGTTATCACTTACCAGCATAAATTAATTCAAGCATTGGGCATGTATAGGCTTGGGCAGGACTAACCATACCTAGGTCTAGCCCAATTATTAATCACGTTCAAATCAAATACCCGAACCAGCACCCACACCCATTTAATTACCGGGGTGGATTAGGTGTTACTTGGGTAAAATCGTGCAGAGCCCACCTTGATGAATGTGTTGATACTGACGCTGTCCATCTGTTTTTCCAGCTCATTTTAGGACGTGATCCCAAAACTTAAGCAGATCCAAATCTCAGGTGACCACATCACTGCAAATAGTGGTGAATGACCATTACAAACTTTTCGTGGGCCACAGAAGCTTGGATTAATCTGATCTTTGTATTTTCCATTCATCTAGGTCCCCTTGACCTTATCAACAGGTTGGATGGCAAATAAAACATTACAGACACATTACGGTGGGCCCTAGGAAGTTTTTAATGGTAGGGCGTTCAATCACTACTGTTTCCCATGGTGTGGTCCATCAGAGTTTGGTTTTGCTTAATTTTTGAAACCGTGTCCTAAAATGGACTGCAAAAATGGATGAAGGGAGTGGATATACAGTACATCATCAAGGTGGGCCGCATGGTAAGGGCAACCTAATCCACCCTTTAATTACACCAATGCCCAGATTGTGCTAGGTCAGACTCTCAGGACCCATTGGGCTTACCAGGCATATTGCCATCCCTATATGAAAGGACCAAAAGAGGGAGCATTTAGTGCCCCACAAAGAGCTCCAAGCTAAAAGCAACATAAGTGATGGAAGCACAAACAAGTGAACTTTACTGTATATGGTATAATGCTGGACTCAGCAAAAGATCTCGCTCACCCGCAAAGCCATTCTATCGGAGATAACTCATCCTTCATCCTCAGAATTTGAAGTTTTCTTCGTTGATTTTTTCTTCACAGGATTTGGAGATGTGCCTGCAGCAAAAAGTTCTGGTGACTCCAACAACCATACACAAACAAGAGCAATCAACCACCAGAAGAAAGAATTTTCAGAATTATTACTCCAACAATGGGAAAGCATGCATAGTTGCATACACCTTCACAAGAGCTGCAGCAGAAGGGACAGAGCATTGCTCAAACAGCCATACCTATGAAACTTGTTCTACGCAGCTCTGTTACTGATCGGAACTTGAAACTATTACTACCCCAGGGATTTCAAGAAGTGCCCAAGAAAAGGATTTCCCAACTCTGGATGACATACAAAACATGGCAAAAGTGTTCTGTAGCATGTGAGGTTTGGCTTACAGACTAACGTGTAATGGCAATGATCCAGTCTGAAAGTTGCTACCCCCCAACAAACAAAGTCAAGAGTGAAAAGTCTGGCTTGCTTCATGATTGGCACAGTGGCTTAAGTATACTAACAGGTTCACTAAAAAGACAAACATGGAGCAGGAACTTGGAAGATGATGGAGAGAATATTCCTCTTCCTTTTTAATGAATTTGGGTAGTGCCACTGCATTCCTAATCAGATATGAAATCTAGGATTTTGTGGGCTAGCAGACAAAACTGCGGGCAAGTACTGATGTGATTTCAACGGAGGAGAAATTGATGATGTAACTTGCAGACCATGTGACAACACATTATATCTAGGGCTGGCAATGGGCTGGGCCTGCGCATGGCACAATCAATATTTGGAATAGGCCTTGTCCAGTAAGCCCGTCCAGACCCCCAGGCCCACCCATTGCCGGTCCTAATTATTTGCAGGCCATGAACTAGGTGGGGCTCAACATAATCTGCTGCGGGGAAAGCTAGGCAAGTACACTGATTAAGAGCTCCATATGTGCCTACTTAGTGTAGACCATTAGTGTCTTCTTTCTAACCATTCACTTTTATAGTAACTACGTGACCCATCCAATAAGGGGATTATCCAGATTTGTGGTACATAAGATAGGCCCCAATGACGTATGTGATACAAATACTCACCACCTTGAGCCACCTCTTCAATCTGTCCTTGATCCACCTCTTTAATCTCTCCTGCAACAAATCAACATGGCATTTCTCAAACTTATGTTGCACTCACGGATGTGAGATAGGAAGCTTATTATTCTCAAGAAATTGGAATTGATTCTTTGTTCTTTATGCCTCATTTGTGACAATTGTATACCATAGTCCATCTAGTTGTGATTGTATGGTGGTGGGTACAAGGTTCCACATCTCATCACCCACATCCCATCACCTACACTCACTGGTACCCACGAGGGTATGGAAGCAGGGCTGGCAATGGGTCAGCTCTACCCGTGGCCATGCGCCAACCAAAACCACCAATAAGACGGTTGAATTGAACTCACCAAATTTCGGGTAAAGCTCAAGTTAGAAAATGTGGTCCATTTAAGGAAACAAATTGTACTTTGGTTGACATTGGTCAGAAAAGACGTACACATGCACACACACATTTCAAATTTCAGGAAGAGCTGAAGTTAGAAGATGTGGCCCATTTAAGGGAACAGATTGCACTTCCGTTGACATTGGGCAGAAAAGATGGGGTGTGTGTGTGTGTGTGTGTGTGTGTGTGATTGCATGGAACATTGTAAAAGGTTTTGGTTTGAGCCCTCATAACACAATTTTCTGCTAGTGGGTCAGATCAAACTAGTCCTGGGCTCAGGAATCTACTCATAGTTGGGCTTGATCATCTCATCTCAAATTGTGCTTAGGTTAGCATTGGCCAGAAAAGACACATGTACGCACACACATTTCAAATTTCAGTAGAGCTCTGGCCCGTTTAAGGGAACAGGTTGCACTTCTGTTGACATTGGGCAGAAAAGATGGTGTGTGTGTGTGTGTGTGTGTGTGTGATTGCATGGAGCATTTTAAAAGCTTTTTGGTTTGAGCCCTCATAAAACAATTTTCTACTAGTGGGTCAGATCAAACTAATCCTGGGATTAGGAATCTACTCATGGTTGGGCTTCATCATCTCATCTTGGGTCATGGTTGGGCTTAGGCCTGAACTCAGGGCCTATTTGGTAAACAGGCCTAACCCCAGGTGACCCTGACCCGACCCAAATATGACCCAATGCCACTCTTATACAGGAGGTCAAGTGCTATGGGTATAAGCACTCGGTGCCCAGTCTACAATTAGATTGCAGATGTAGGGAAAAATATGAAATGAATGATCATGCACTTGTATTGGTTGCAAAAACCGTGGAGAAAGGAATGTTTTCTTACAGGCTGCAAGACTTACCATTTCCATTGTCCAAGCCAAACTTGGTCCACCACAAGGACATAGGCTCACTTCAGATGACTTAACAGATATAAGAAAAGGAAGGCAAAGAACCGATGCTAACAGCACACAAATGATTGGCCAACGGTACTTGCAAAGGTTGAGGAGAAACAGGTGGAGATAGTCAAGCAAAATGTGTGTGATTCTGCCAAATTCTCCTCTTTGTATAGGCACTAGGAAATAGGCTTACATGAGCAACCCAGGGATGGCTCTCTTGTATAGAATGATGAAAGAACGAAAACGCCTGCAAAGCCTATATATTTGAGATAAAAAGTCGAATGAACAAAAAGAAAATGAGTTTTATAGCTTTTGTTGTGTTTAGATAGAAGAAAGGGCTTACGTGTGTGTAGAGTTGTACATGAGTAGAGTAAGCTCGGTTACTCGCTCGACTCGACTCGTCATGAGTTTGAGCCGAGCATGAGCGGATTTTTTATACTCGTTTTGATTTCGAGTAGAGTACAAGCTGGGCAGTACTCGACTGATACTCGACTCGTGTGCTCGACTTGGTACTTGACTTGTACTCGAGGGTATATATACCCACTCCAAAAAAAAAAACCAAACCCTAAGCCCACCCTTATTCCTTCCAGTCGTTTTCAGCAGCCCGCCGAAACCCAAAACCCCTTTCCTTCCCTCCCAGCGCCCGTTCGAAAAAAATTCATTCTCTCTCTCTCTCTCTCTTCCCTGTCCGGTGCTGTCCACCGTTTGGCCCGTCCCTCTTCTTCCCTCTCTCTCTCTCACTCCCTTGTCCGGCAATGCTAGTCCCTGCCGCTCGTCCATGAGGCCTGCCCGGTGCCCCTGTCCGGTGCTGCAGCTCGTCCCTACTACTCGTCAGTCATCCCTACCCTGCACGCACGGTGCTGGTCGTTCCTGCAGCAGCTCGCCCAATAATGTGTGGTGTTGATTTATTATTATTATTATTTTGTATAAATTGTTAATATATGTCAGAAATTGATATCATATATTGCTAATATATATCAGAAATTGTTAATATATGTTAATATAGAAATTGTTAATATATTAATATAGAAATTGTTAATATGTCAATATATGTCAGAAATTGTTAATATAGAAATATGTTAATATGTTAATATATGTTAATATAGCTAATATATGTTAATATATGTTAATATAGCTAATAGATGTTAAAATTGTTAATATGTTAATATAGCTAATATATGTTAAAATTGTTAATATATGTTCATATAGCTAATATATGTTAAAAATTTTAATATATGTTAATATAGCTAATACATGTTAATATAGAAATTCAGACTCGGACTCGAACACAACTCGAAAACTCGGACTCGACTCGATTTCTGCTCGTACTCGGCTCGTACTCAGATGAGTAGAGCATGAACAGGGAATCCATGCTCGATGCCCGAGCAGACCCGAGTACGAGTAGGACTCGGGCAGTGCGAGCCGAGCATAAGCTGGGCAATACTCAGCTCAGCTCGACTCGTGTACAGCTCTACGTGTGTATGATACTAGCCTACAGCTAGAAGGCTGCTGGAATCTTCCAGTAGTTTATTTTTAATTTCCTGCTACAACAAGTTTCAGATTTTCTACTGCTGCAAGTATTTGTTTGAGAATTCTGGTTTTGCGTTTGAAATACACAGCTCCAGATATGATTTTCTACATCATGATGCATCAACTGGGTATCAAAGGAAAATTACTCAGACCCACTAAACGCCCAAAATTCATCAGAAATTTACACAACCAAACACATTTCAAGAAATAAACGACAGATCCTAGAATAGCAAAATCGATTCAAACCACCTAAAATCAACACCATTTTAAAAAAAAAAAGTTTTAAAAAATAATTTAAAAAAATCCACATTGAATCTACGAAAAGCCTACTTCCAAAATTTTTACGACTAAATAAGCAGAACTCATCATTAAAAACAAAAATAAAAAAATAAAAAATAAAATGAAAAATTTAACCCGGTATCAATCCAAAACCAATTTTATCCAAATCAAACCAACATGAAATCCAAAATTGCTGCAACCGAACAGATATCTTCCCAAACAAAACCCTAAAAATCAATGTCCGTACCTTCTATGAAGTACGCCGACGAAGGCCAGCCTCGTACCGTCGTCAGAGACATCGCTTCCTCCTCCGACAGCGGATTGGCCAGCCTTCCGACCAATTCAGAAATGCTGTGTGGCCGCTTCCGAGGCGGAATCCAGTACGAGGAGCCGGGCATAAATGGGAGCCAGTCCGGCGCTGATCGACGGACGATTATGCGGTGGATGGCGTCCTCGAGCCTGCGCATGCCAAGCATTTCTCCATCAGATCCGTCGGGATCGAGATCGACCTCGATCAGATGCGACTTATCCGACTGATTCGATCGGTTTCGGAGATTTAGGAGGCGAGAAGTAGGAGGCGAGATAGAAGGGCAATTTGGGGAAGGGAAAAATGAGGATGAAGAGGATCTGATTAGGGTTTGCGAGAGGATTCGAGCCATGGAGGGAGAGACTGAGAGATACGGGCAGATGCTATTTATAGGATTTTCAGGACGAAAACTTCGGAAATGCGAAGGGAGGAGATATTCGCGGACTCGGATTGCGTGGCGTACAACACTGCGCTGGGGCCGGTAGTGTGTTTTCTTTGGGCCCACCATGATGTAGGTGTTATATCCACACCGTCCATTTATTTTTCCATATCATTTTATATCATAATACCAAAATTGAGAAAGATCCAAAACTAATATAGACCACACAACAGAAAACAGTGGCCACAATGAGGTCCACCGTTGAAACCTTCTTAAGGCCCACCATGATGTTTTTTTGTCATCCAATCTGTTAATAAGGTCACACAGATCTCGATGAAGGAAATTCATAAATAACATCTTGATCCAAAATTTCTGTGGCCCCCATCAAGTTTTCAATGGTAGACGTTCAATCATCACTTTTTCATGTGGTGTAGTTAGTGCTTTTGATCTGTTTATTTTTAGACTAGTGTTTTAAAATAATCTGAAAAAAATGGATAGACGGTGTGGATATAACACATTCATCATCTTGGGGCCCACAGAGCTTTGTCACGTGAACGAATTACCGAACTGGGTGCTGTGTTCGTGCCATACGTGCCCATCTGGAACACGTGTGCGAGATCCCGGCCATGAACAGAGGTGGGGCTGTGTTTAACCATGCCCGTCTTAAAATTGAATCTGATAAACTCATCAGGTTGGCCACCATAATCGAATAGAGGCCAGTTTCATTGGACACGAGATTGCTGCAAGTGTTGCGGGGAGTTCATGTAAAATCCGCTCCATCCATCAGTTTCTCAAGATCATTTTATGATGAGATTTCAAAAATGAGGCAGATCCAATATTCAAATGTGCCACGCTATAGAAAACAGTAGGAATGGAAACGCCCACCATTGAATTCTTTATGAACTCAACGTGATGTTTAGATTCCATGCAGCCCCTTGAGGTGATTCTCATCAGGATGAAAGGAAAACACATGTACCAGCCTGATCCAAAACCAATAAGGTTTCAATGGTTGACATTGAGTCCCACAATTTCTTCTCGTGTGGCTCGCTAGAGTCTTATATCTGGTACATTTTTGGGCTCTCATCATAATATGAGCTGATAAAGAAGATGAACGGGTTGGATTTTACACGGACATCTCAGTGGGCCCTAAAGGACTTTGTGTTACATCAAAACTGTCACTTTCATGTCTGCAAGAAATTCATTTCATTCATCTATTTACCGGCTCATTTTAAGACATGAGCCCATCAACTAAGTAGATCCACAACTCAAGTGCACCGTACTAGAAAAAAGTATGAATTGCTCCCCACCATTGAAACAATCAAACGGCCATAAACGTTTTGGATCAGGTTAATATTTTTCATTTTCTTCAGTTCATCCTAATTTTCGCACCTCCCCTCAAGTTTTGGTTTACCTAACTTTTGGGTTGATGTTGAAGGATGAGCTAGCAAAACGAATGAATGAAAGGGATTTCTCACAAATATTAGGTGGGCCCACCTAACTTTAAACAACTTCCTGCGGTCGAGGTTGTGGGTGATTTTTATGCATTTATTTGCCAGGTCATATCCATGTCAGGAACTGCCACCCTTGCTTTAGAAAGTTGTTATGGTTAGAAGCTAGATGGGGCCCACCATGATGATTGTGAGACATATACAATGTTTATTTGTGTTGTCAGCTTATGTTAGGACATTTCCAGCTTATGTAGGACGTATGCTAACCTCACCTCTGAAACATCCATGGGGCGACAAAAGATTTAGATTGGGTTTGCATGTTTAGGTTTTGAGTTCATCCTAATTAGAGCAGGGCCAAATCTGACCCTATCTGAATTGAACCGAAGGCTTGGATCGGTGTGAATGAAATAGGACCATTCAGATCCGATCGTACATCGGATCGAGTTCGGATCGTGATCAATCCAAACCGATCTGAAATCTGAAATCCGAACGAACCCTAACCCCTTTTTCTCTACCCGAAGGAGGTGCCACACCCACCCATCTCTCCTCCTTTCTCTCCCTCTTTCTCTCCCGATTTCCCTCCTCTCCTTCCTCTCTCCTCCTTTTTCTTCTTTTTTCTCTCCTGGTTTCCCACATCTCCTTATTTCTCTCCTCCTTTCTCTCCCTCTTTCTCCCTAGACTCAACTCGATCCGACTCGATTCGGTTTCTTAAACAGAGTCAGACTCAGTTCGGGTCAGGCCAACGAGGATTCAGATCGGATCGAGTCAGCTCTGCTTGACTCGGTCTCGAATCGGATCAAGTTTGGGTTAGGTTCTTGAAAAATCGGATCGAGTCAGGTCTGCTGAACTCGGTCTTGAATCGGATCGAGTTCGGGTTAGGTTCTTGAAAAATCGGATCGAGTCGAGTTGGACCCAATCCGTTCCAACTCAACTCGATGCCCACCTCTAATCCCAATGGGAACGACCTTTAAACATCAAGGTGAACTTTGTAGGGTTTCATGAATAGGATTCTCCTCTGCACCTTTTCTTATGGTATAGTTTAGGGGTTCTCATATGTCAATTAGTGTGGGTAACATGATCCATTCGTAACATGGATTGGGCACTACCCCTGCCTATATTAGCGTTGGTACATACAGAACATGACATGATTTTATTTGACGGCAGATAACTGTGAGGGATGGAGCCCAATCAAGAGTGCATTTGATTGGGCAGTCCTATTCATCCAAGAAAATGGACCTATCACGAAAACTAACCCATTGATAACTTTTACCTTCTACTCCCATTTGTACACAACGGATTTGGTTCCAAACAGCGTAATTATTAGATTATGGTCCATTCGCTATTTGAAATATCAGATGAACGGTTAGGATCTAGTCCGTGTAAGCCCAGTGTGTGAGAGGAAAAGTACTTTCCATGCCTCCCTACTGCCGTCCCTAATGGGCCACAAATGGAGAAGGAATGCTAGTCCTTTTTAATGAATGGATATTCAGATATAAAAAGGACTGCCAGTCCTCTCTAATGGTAGTCTGAGAGAGAGTTGGGGCCTTAACCCTGTAAATTAGGATGTGTTACAGGAGCTCTTGTTACCCAAAACTTTAAATCTACTCTGTCCATCATTTTCGCCAGCTCATATTAGGATGATAATCCAAAAATGATGCAAATCCAAAATTCAAGTAGGCCACATTACAGGAAACAATGGGGCCCACCAACAAAACCTTCCTGGAGCTCACTGTGATGTTTATACACCATTCAACCCATTCTAAGGTGATCCCGACTGGGGTGAAGGGAAAACACAAATATAAGGCTGATACAGAACTTCTCTAGCCCCAAAGAGATTTCAATGGTAGGCATTCAATCTCCAGTATTTTTTGTGTTGTGGCCCACTTGAGCCCTAGATCTGCCTCATTTTTTGGGTTTTTGTCCTAACATTAGCTGGAGAAGCTAATGGATGCAGTGAATTTCACATGGGTCTGCGTTGATAAATGACAGACCCTGGCTGTCCCTTTTTCAGTGGCCAATGGCAGGAAGGCCAACTACCACCTTAGTGATAATCTCCCCTGTTGTTCTAAACAGCAAGTCACAACTACAAACACATATTAGAAGCTTTTTTCCATTAAAAGAATGGTAACAAATAATAGTACATGGAACAACAGCCTTTCAATCAATGAACAGTATACATGAGGTGACTCGAACTTTACAAAAGGAAAAAAAAAAATAAAATCAAATAACCAAAGAATTACAATACAATTAACGAATTTAGCTTAGAGCAAGTTTGGGTTGCTTTGCGGCGGTCCGATCTGTGTAAAGCCGCCAAACGGATCTCCAAATGGATTGGGGGCGGGGGCCATCTGTGATTGAGGATGAGGACTATAATGCTGAGTTTGATACTGTTGTTGATACTGTGTTTGGTACTGTTGCTGATGTTGGTATGGTTGAGGCTGGTATGGCACCATGTGCTGTTGATAATATTGCTGCTGCTGCTGGGCCATCATGGCCATCTGCATGTTGGGTGGGGAAGCTACACTGTTCGACATGTAGAATGGGTCCCTCGGGTCGAACGAAGCCCTCGAGTCAAACAGATTGGTGTTTGCTGACACTCCATACCCCACGTTCATTTGCCTCCTCGCTTGCTCATCCTCATACAGGCTGTCCAACAAGAGCATGTTGAACCCGCCGGCCTGGTGTTGGACCGATCCCATCAGAAACACAGTATAGTGCATGCTCAAGTGACGGCAAAAGCAAAACAAATGGCAGTCGCCGCATTATAAAGGAGAAATAAGTAATTGGTTCATATGGGACCCACTGATATGAGATAACCGAGGTTCAGGTATGAATGGTTAATCTTTTCTGGTTGTTACAATGCATTGATGACAAGATGATGAAATGGCTGAGAATAATATCACAAACAAGAAGCGAACAAAGCAGCTAGACAACACAACACGAACCAATTCTCTTTCAGTCAAGTGGCTGCTATTACTACTGGGAGTCGTGACAAGTGCTAGCTCCCATCCTGTCCCGCTCCCCATCAATTCATCAATCGTTGAGGACTTTGAATCATTCCCTGCATGATTTTTCAAAGATGAAATTTCGGTAGAAGATAATTGGAAAATGCCACATCTGTAAAACATATGAAAGATAAGACAGTTCCTTTGATTAGTGAAAAGATAGGCAGTGAAGCCCAGATCCTGTGAATCCATGCTAGTTCTGTGGGCGTGCCCGACTTCCATACATGTGGGTCCATGGTTTGGTTATCTAAACGAATTGGTGGTTGTAAGATCCCCAACACTTCAATATAGGGGCCTACAAATAGACAGTTAAGAAAAGTCTCATTAAAGAGAAGAAAGGCCAAATTTTGAAGGCTTGGGATCAATATATCTGAGAGATCTTTAGCGTATCCCCAATTCATATGGTGTCCCATTATATTGACAGGTTGGAACACCAAAACTATGGGGCCCACATACAAGGAGTCAGGCGGATCAAACTGTATGTTTGCTGATAAGCAAGACCCTATAATTCCTCAAAACTAATACCAATCAAACAATAAAGAGGAAATAAACAAAAATAGCATTGGATATAGCATTTTACTTGGCCCAAAAATCTACATGTAACATTCATAACCCCAGAAAAATCTTCCCCATGAGCTGATCCAAACCATCTGGCTGCTTGTCAATTTTCATCGGATGATTAGAAACATCTGATCCAGTTGATATTAAGGCATGACCCATTCCATGATCTTCACACACTGGATCAAGGGATTAGGTTACTGGAAGGTGGGTCCCACTCTTGGTTGAACAAAAGGATGCAGTTTCTTTCCATCAAGAATGATCATAAAATACCCAATCATATAAATCAAGCATTAGCTATGGAACCTACCTGCTGGAACTATGGCTAGAGCCAATGCATTGCTTTCCTCGAGTCTAGCCACATCGGGATTTGTTTCTTTCAGACCCTGCAGAAGAAGTGTGGTATATATATCTAAGAGACTGCAGCTCAACTGTGACAGATAATTAACGTCACCTGTAAGAACTCACCAACAGATCGCCAATGTCTATGATTGGCAGCAGTTCAGGTGCAGCCTCGACTTCAGGCTGAGGGGGTTCTTCTGTCACAATGGCAAGCGTTTGATCAACTTCCACAACAGGTTCGGGAGGGGGAGCTTCTTGGGGTTTGCAAGCCAATTGGTTTGTCTCTTGACTCTCCTGCTTTAAGAAAGGACCAAATCAAGACATCCCTGGTATAAAGAACCACAACCATATGGGCCATAAGGCATGCAAATGAATAAGTTCATAAGACAATGGTTGGGCTATACTACAATTTGCAATTTCCACTGTTTCATAAATGGAGATGACTCATCCTCCGTACATGTATCATATGAGTACTTTCAACCCAGACTCTCCAAATTCTGGCTCCCATAGCAGATGGATCCTAACCACCCAATCGATGCCTGTTAGATCATCGTCATCATCTAATCTTATCACAATTAATTGGGGTCGGCTAGATGAATCCCGTTATGCCATTCCACTCTATCAAGGGCCATGAGATGGAGGATTAAAAGAAAATGGCCATCCATCCAAATTCATGACAATATCAGATGGCTTAAGATCACCTGATAGTGTGATTTTCAAGACATGCTCCACCCACAATGGACCCATGCTTTGGCTGGTCTGTATTGACTTATGTGAATGCAGCATCTACATGGATGGGTCACGAACATTTAAGACATGGTGGAGAAGACATATAGTAGTATAGCCATTTAAACCTTTTTGTGCTGCATCAAGATGGCGGGAGAAAAATATGTTGTCCAAGGCCAAAGCAGGATATCATGATATGTTCATTGAAAATTTGAAATCCAAACCATTTCACCCAAAAATAAAAAATAAAAAATAAATAAAAATCTAAGATGAATGCCCCATCTAGTGGGAATTGAGGGCTTGAATCCCAACTCTCCCAATTTCAGAAAACTAGCAAAATGCATACCATGAATTTGAGTGTACTCACCACCATCATATTTGAACCAGAACCTGGCCGAGGTGCTTCTTTTATGTATTCTTCCATTGTTGCAAGAAATGAAGGAGGTGGCTGTATGACAAGGTAGATAATTGAAGGATCACCATGAATCATCAAAACATAGGAAGGAGTAAAACAATCAAAAGAAATTGCTTGTCCACATTAGCTTGCTTTTAAATAAGAAAGTACCAATCTCAGGGTTGGGAACTGGAAATTCCTAGCGAGGTCCAAGCCTTTGCAGAACTCGTAAAAATCGGCAAGACTTTCTGCCTGTTGGAAGAGTGAGCAAATTAAACAAAAAAAAATCTCCAAGTAAAAACAGGTGAGCCATTCCTCAAATAGTTCCAATGACAATTCTTCCACTGAGCATCACTTTTGTGCAGCAATGAGAATATGATATCGAAGTAAAATGGAAAGAAACCTGTTGGCCAGCTCTTTTGTAGATATTAAGGGCTTTGATGGCATCATATCTTGACATATCAAAGAACTGTGTTAACGTACAAAAATCACCATTAAGTAAATAAGACGCATAAATATTACCCACCAAGAGGCAGGGAATGCTCCTTTCTTTAAAATTTAAAAAAAAAAAAAAAAAATTGTTGAAATCAACATACCAAATCCACGAGATTGATGATGCCATCATTGATGGCACAATAGATTTTAAAGCTCTCTTTCAATACCTGCATAACCAAGATAGAAAAACTAATGCGTTACATCTGTTAGTAAAAATTGGTTTTGACATAAAAATGGCATTCTTTTGTAGCTCAGAATAAGAAGGGAAGAAAAGGCAGCAAGACTCGAGCTCCGACACATCCACTTAATCGTTGATGCAAAATTTTACTTTCTGAGGTAAAATTTATAGTTGTAAAATAATTGACTATATCCTTCTACAAAAATAATGATTTTTTCTTCAAATAAAATACAAAATCCATCAAGGAAATGGTAAGATGATCCAAGACATGTAGGCCTATCAACTCCCTCTATGGAAGTCATGTCATGAAATTCCAAACCCACTTGACTACAAGAACCAAGAACAGAACATCCAGGCCTAGCGATTACATCCAGAAAGTATATTAAAGATTTAGCATGAAAAGAAGGGGAGAAACTATATGATTCTGGGCATGAAGTATAGTCAGGTTTTCAGTTTGTAGAAGTGACCCATGGTTTAGCGGTTCAGATCGTTGGTCCAATGTGACTAGCTGTGGATGGATCATAATGCTGCAAAAATCCCTCAGGTTGGAAGATCCTACCCATGTATCTTGAGCCTTTTCTCCAGTTAAATGTGGACAAGTACTGTATTTCTCATTTAACTGCCTATTTTCATAATGCAAATTGAAAGGTTAGCATTGTCCTATTGAGAAGATTTCTTGAGCATGGTCTATCGACTCTATCTAGTGTGTGGCCCAACAGGCCAATGAGGGTAAATCATCGGGTCAGGAATTACATAATTCCTCAAAGAAGGAACAGAGGAATGACTTTGTGGAAGCCCAAATTTACCCAGCCATGTCATGAGTCTTGACTCTTGGATATGGCAGAAAGGCAAGTCATTTGCATCAACATCAGGTAGTCATACAGGGAAATCAAGAAAAACAAGGTTTTTTTTTTTTTTTTTTTTAAAAAAATTATTATTTTAAAGATTGTCATGCTTTGTGTGGATTGAATTGAATTGGCCCCTTAGATCTATACATCTGAGCCGTCCATTCCTTTGTCTCTTAATGGTATTGGACCCCAAGACTAAAGCAATTTTTTAACCAAGCTACTGGACCAACAAATTTTATTTTAACAGATTCATGATATTCACATGCAGTTTTCCCTTCCCACACCACCAATTTTCCAATTCCAGACTCTACTACTGGAAACTTTGTAGGTGTAAGAAAGAACTAGACAAAAGCATCAATGGCCGTTACAAGCCAAGATTTTCTTCAAAAATTCAGTTCCAAACTAATAGAAAAATATCAATAAACTTGCGATCACTCGTATAGAACTTTTCATGGGCATCTATGATGCAGGACATGAAAATTAAATATGATATGTGAGATTGCAGGTTTAAGATCACGTTAGTTCAGAAACAATTATACAAATTCCATATCCCACATGAAAGTCCAAACATTCAATTAAGGGGAATCTATACAGGTCCAGGCCTACACGTGATAGGGCTGGATCAATAAAAATTATGAACCAAACGATACTCAAGGATAAGAAATAATCGTCCACAATCCAAGGGATTCAGAAATTCCAATTCGGGGAACCCTAGGGTAAGAAAAGGGGCATAAAATTGAAATTTTGAGTAATTTAGGGTTAGGTTTATGGATTTTATGTGAAAGCGGAGTGAAAGAGAGGAGAGAGACGAACCAGAGAAGTACCGCACGCATGGACAATAACAATGGCCCAGATTGACGTGCGTGTGATCCTAGCCGCACGTGCGTGGGGCCCATTATTTAGAAAAAGGCCACCTTGGCCCTGGTCGTCCAGGGATGGACTCCAAAATTCCCAAATCTCAGCTCGATCCGATGTATGGTTTATGCGTGGTGCTTCGCCGAAGTTTCAACCCTCCTGTAGGGCCAGATTCTGAAATTCTGCTGTGGGGAGGAGAATTGTTGCAATAGATGATTGATTCAAAGTGTAAATGATGGGGTGAGATGAGAAGAATGGATAATAGAAGATGGGTAGTAGAGATGACGATAGATGGGGGCAAATCAGGATAGACGTGGCTTCGTACCACTGTAGTTAACCCTTCGATGAAGGGAGGGTTTCGTACCCAATTAAGCTTCACAACTCAAAGAGTAGGAAAACGCAGAATTTTTATTAATCTTCAATCAATCGAAAGAACTACAAGGGGTGCCCATTTATAAGGAAAACTCTATACCCCAAAACTCGCTCCATGTGCGCAACCTATTACTTGACGATGAAGTAAACTAAAATAACAACCAAATAAAGAAATCTAAAGCGTTCACAATGTTCTAAATAACATAAATAAGCAAAACCTAAAATATGAAATCAATC
This sequence comes from Magnolia sinica, assembly GCF_029962835.1. NCBI lineage: Eukaryota > Viridiplantae > Streptophyta > Magnoliopsida > Magnoliales > Magnoliaceae > Magnolia > Magnolia sinica. The sequence continues at coordinate 85,816,432 of NC_080582.1, forward strand.
TGACTAATGGGCCACGATCATGAGATCCCATGATGGGCTTTTCTTGACTATCAGGTTCACTCTTTTGAATCAAAACTCCGTTTTCTAACTAGGAAGCCCTCCCTGGACGTCATCATCGAGCCAAATCGACGGTGGGGCCCTCCTTTTCCTTGTGTACGTGCGTAGGGGGGCCGGCGTGCGTGCACGTGTGCGCGTGATGTTCCCATCAATCTACCATGGTAACACAAATTCAATTGCCCAAGCAACATACAGCACTGAATAAAATAACACACTTCTAGTAATATGGTTGCATAAATGGAAATAAAGCAAGTACATGCATACCAGGGCTAATGCATACTGTATAAGATAGTTATAGAAAGCTCCTCCTTCAGGCTGCAAAAGGCACAAGGGAAAATTGAGAGACCTGATTTGAAGAACAAGGTATCTAATTTGACAAAAAGCTAACACTGGAAGCCATGACAAGTAGAGTTCTGCACGCTGATTGTTAAGCCAGAAAGATCAAACTAAAATGAAGATACCACATCAATAGCTACCTGACAGCCAATAAGGCGGTATAGTAGCTGCTGAAAAGCAGGCAACTGCTCCAACAGCTCAGCAGAACCCATATCCCTTGTTCTACAATGCCCCTGTAAAAGAAAGAAAGATCAACATCTGCCATTACAGAATCCTAATAATACCTGGGCAATGCTGGTAAATGAAGGAGATTAAAACACCTTGGGTGCCCCATGTGCAGTTTTCAGCAAACGCTCAGCTTCAATATCGTACTTTAAAACCCTGAAACACTCGAGCCGTTCCTCTAGGAAGAGTGCATATGTGCGAACCCATGCAGAGCAATCCCAAGCTGCAGGGAGAAAAATCTAACTCATTTGAGATAATAAATCCAGATTTGCATGTCCAAATCAAACTACTATGATGAAAGAATTTTCTGGGACATAACATTGGGCCAGCAGGGTTTACCGAGAGGACTTGAGTCATCCTTGAAATTTGACAATTGCAGAATATTTCCTCTCTGTGAGTAGTTTAGCAGCTCCTCTCTGAAGGTAGGATCACCCTCTCTCAATGTCCTGTGGATAACTATCAACACTTTCAATGCAACCTGTAGAATTGCATCAGTGAGGAGAATGATTATCATGTTAAACAGAAACAACAAATGGATCAATGTAGAAGATTAAGACATCAGTTACTTGGCACCCAACTTTAAATTCTGACCATATTATTATTGTTCACTTCTCAAATTGATATTGATCTTGGGGCCCATGAATTCTGCAGTAATCCATGCTAACAATATCCATCTAAAAGAATCCATGCAACAGTAGTCTGTGGGTACAGATGTGGAGACCACAAATTCTGTTGCATATGCATGCCTTGCTAATTCGAGCGCTAAAAGAAAGGGAAATCCAAAGCCAATAGACTAGCTTACTGACACTTAACTATTTATACCATCAAATGAAACGTGCTTTGTAGCTATTTCTAGCATGAAATGGAACCTGGTTCGTTATGGAGAAAATAGTTTAGCTCTGAAAAGACGGAGTATAACTTACTGACACTTAGCTATTTATGGCATGAAATAGAACCTCCTACTTTATGGAGAAAATAGTTTGGCGCAGAAAAGACAGATCTTACAAGAGTTTATATTTTAGATCCTGAAGTAGTTTTAGACCATCTCAAAAAGACAAATCTTACTAGAGTTTAGGTTTCAGACCCTGAAGTAGTTTTAGACCATTTCATTCATCTTTTTCTTTTCTCTTCTTTTCTTTTCTTTCAGCAACTATTTCACGAGAGTATATGTTTCTCTTCCAGACTTCATGTTCCTTGATATCCATGAAAGGATAGAATTTTAAGATCGCACTAGTGTCCGTGAACAATTATGACTGTGATAAAGGGAAGAACTGCCTTGTAGTTCTGCAGAAGGCTATTTGTGCCTCAGCTGTAAGATGATTGGGAGTAAGTCTTTCAGCATATAAGGAGCCACCCAACAGCTGGCCATGTGGATGCCCCCTCAAAATGGTGGTTTTAAACCTTAATTTTTTATGTGGCTATTGAAGAAATCCCAGGCAGTTTATGCTGGGACCTGGGAGGAAGGTTTGAACTACCAGAACATTATCATATTATACTGGAAATGGAGCAAGACATATTCAACTAGCAGTATGATACAAATGTACGTCTCATGGTACAGATACGTATCAAGAAGTATCTTTTGTATTGATTTGTACATTGATACATTCAGATACAAACACATCGTATCTTTGGTATCAGTTTGCATGTTGATACATTCACTTACAGCAGTAAATTCATACAGTGATATGATTCATTCAAATGTCACATGGTATTTTAATCCTTGCAGAGGAGAAGTGCTTTTTTTATGAGAATAGTGTAGTCATGATTTCTTATGTGGGCTTTATGCTTGGATAGGGCCAAACATAAGCAACCACCCTTTTATACATTGAAATCCATGGAGTCTCTTCCCAATTTTCTAGTTACCTCATACGTACGCACAACCCTTTACAAGTTAAAAAAGCACAGAAAATTGAAATCTTAATAAAGAGAAAAGTATGGTGGAGATTTTAACTTTGTTACTCAACAAAAAAATCAAATATACACCAAACAATTTGGGCCTCATAGTCAGCATTGATTCCTTCAACGGGTAATAAACAATGATGAATTGCTTGGAAAAGGTTAGAACACATACTATCCAATTACGAGTCTTAGACAATCTCCTCGAAAGAGCATGTATGCAATAAGCTACATCAGCACGTGGACGAACGACAGATGTCGAGGTAAATATCTCTGAAAGAAAGAATAAGCCATGTATGAACAATCTATGAATCAAAGAATTAAATAAAATTAAGCAAATAAAACCCAATAAAAGATTGCATATTGCCAAAGAAAATAAGGTCTCTCAACTTTGCAGCATCCATCCAATGATGCAGTCTGGACTTGGGAGTGCCACAAACAATATAATAACAGGTCCAAAAAAGGAACCCAAGATGATGGTGACGTGGTTTTATGGTTATATAGATGTGTGCCTCAAAAGGCATGTATGCTGCGTTCATGAGGATAGAATTATATTTCGGTAGCCTATGAAGATTGAACATGACTCTGATTGATAAATTGACACTGTTGGATAGCTTATCATGTCGCCTTTCCGAAAGGGCCAAAGATTATGCAATTCGGACATGAATTGAGGAAGTTATAATCAAATTACCGATAGGGTATCCAGTTATGACAAAATTTAGGGATTATGTTAGTGATGTCACCATGTACGATCCAATAAGAGTCAGATTACTAGTCCATGGTTTAGAAAAAGATTTCCATGTTGGGTCCTAGAGTATAAACTAACCATTCAATTAATTGTTTGGTCAAATCAGAGTTAGTCAAAGTTAGGCAAACTGACAGTTGGAATGGTGGAGCCACAACAATTCTCTTGCAAACCGATAATTGTCTTGCAAACAGACATTTGACAAGAACATATAAACAATGGTCCAGATACAATGCGAAATGTAGTTCAGTGGTCGGATGGACAAGCTTGTTTGATGCTTTGTTGATCCATAACCCATCCATGGTGGGCCTGCGAAACGAGTAATCTGGATTGCTGAATGGTGGCCCCCCTGCCAAATTTCACCCGAGCAAAAAATGCAAGTAATTCAGGCTGAGAATCATATCCGGTGTTCGAATTATCTCCGAAATTATCAAAATATCTCCAATATTATCTTTATCTCCAACTCAGGGATACCGATAACACTGGAAGTATCAGAAATTCCAGGTATTAGCAATGTATCGCTAAGTATCGCCAACGTATCAATATCGCTAATGTAATTGCCAATATTTTCAACTATGTAAATTCCAGGTGTCGCTTGTATTGCCAATGCATCAATATCGCCAATGTATCGCCAATATTTTCGACTATGTAAATTCTAGGTAATACTTGTATTATAAGTGTATAAACGATATTTCACTAATATCACCAACGAATTGATATCATCAAAATTTTGTTTAGTAGAAAAAAATTTATTTCAATTTTTTTTTTCATGGGCACATAGTTGTATGTAGTGTTCAATTGGTCATTGATAATATTGATAACATATCGATATTATCGATATCGCAACCTGCACGATATTGAGACCACAATCTTTCATTTTTCTTTCCAATTGTTGATGATTTCTTGGTGAAATATCATGTGTTGTTGATATTTTGCAATATCGATGGATGTTCGGATGGAAGGTTGGATAGTTAAATAGGTCAGATGGGATGGTTGGACTGATTTCTTATAACAACACATGCTTTCAAGGCCCATTAAATGGAAACTTGTTATGTATGCATTCTTTTTGCAATTTTTTTATTTCTAAATATGCAAATATGTACATTTTAACATCTCTTGAAGTTTCGCTGAAAATTCCACCGTTTTCCTCATGTTTCCCCACATTTCCGGTTATCAGCACTATTATCGGCGATATCAATATTGTTTATGTATCCCTGGCCAACGAAACTTGTAGCGATACCGATATTCGAACACTGATTGTATCTCAACAAAACAAAACAGCTTCTTTGGTTCAGCCATGAAACTGTAAAAATGGGTCCACCTTCAGCATTCCATACCATTCATCTGGTGGGCCCTACTCCAGAAGTGCAATGCTCCAAAAGTCTTCTGCCTTTCACGGGCTGCAAATGGACGGTTTAGCCATCAGACCACATCCTACAAGGAAAGATCAAACGCCCATATGGGCAAGGTCCACCAATTGGGAAGATTTTCAGGGAACAAACATTTATGACGAGCCCTCACCAACGAACATCCTAGGACACAGAAATGCAGGCAGCCGGTACCTCTGCCGGCCAAACAAAAGGCGCCATTCAATTCAGGCCAAAATCACATAGCACCTCTCAAATATTAACAGAAATTGAAGGATTGATCCACAAAGGCACGTGTTTCTACACAGTCCCTTGTCTCTCCCAATCAAATTCAATTGAAATTCAGGAAAAAAAAAAATCAACGAAACGAGAATAAAAAATCTCATCCAAAATGGGATTGGAAACTGCTTACTTCTCACGTATCGTTCTTTAGGCGGACATTCGGAGTGATTCGTGGCCTTCACAATCGCAATATCCAAATCCTTCCATTTTAAAAAAACAAGAAAAATAGAAAAATGAAATGCAATTCCATGAAATCGAAGAAGAGAATTCTCAACAAAAAACAAACCAGACTAAAAAAAATTAAAAGATATATATACATAGAGAGAGAGAGAGAGAGAGAGAGAGAGAGAGAAATCGGACCTTGAATTCGCTATTGACTTTGGCGAGGCCGACTTGGGTGGAATCTTTGAGAGCTCCGTAGGCCTTTCGCCAGCTCTCCATTTCTCAGAAGAACGAAACCCTAATCCTAGTTCTCCCTGCCCTCTGTTTTTTTAGGGGGGTGAAAGAGAAGGAGAGGAGGAAGAGAAGGAGAGAGAGAGAGAGAGAGAGAGAGAGAGGGAGGGAGATGTTCTGATTATCCTAACCGTTTGTTTTTTGCATTTCCATAACGATGACCTTCTCTTACGCGCGTTTTCAAAGGTTCCAAGGATAGTTTGGTAATTTCATATGGGGAACGCTAACGAACGCACATTCAAATGGAAAATGCTAACAAAAGAATATTCCCGACACACACGTGCGTAATCCAACGGCACGCGAGTTTCGTGTAACAACCTGATACACGAAGCTATGTCCGTTTGACACACACGTGCGTTCAATCCCCACTGTTTCTTTTAACGTGGCCCACCGTCAGTTTTGATATGATGAAGAACTGATAGACAGAATAGTATCGACGCAGGCATCATGGTGGGCCCATAGAGCTTTGTGCTGCAGAAGCTCCTATTTACTGTGTAATAGGTTCTTACAGGTCAACCCATTTCCAATCCAGCATGACCTGTACCACACAGTACCCACTTCGTGATTCTATGGGGCCCACCATGAGTTATTTGTTATATCCAAACCGTCCATCCATTTGGTGAGCTCGGTGTAAGGCTTGAGCTAAAAAATATATGATAGATTCAAAGATCAAGTAGACCACACTGTAGACAACAGTGAGAGATTGAACATCTGCCATTGAAACCTTTGTGGGGTCACAGAAGTATTGGATCAGTCTGATATTTGTTTTTTTCTTCATCCATGTCTTTGTGAACTTATGAACAGATTGAATGGAAAACCAATATCATGGTGGGCCCTACGAATACTTTAATAGTGAGAATTGTTGTCCCTCTGCTATTTGTGGTGTGATCCATTTATGAATTATGGACCACGCAACAAATAGATGGCCGGCGTGTATATAATAAATATATTATTGTGGGGTCCACATAATTTTAATATACTTTCCATAAATAGTATATTTTGGGACACGATGACCACCCTACGTAGACATGCCACCGAAGTCCACGGAGTGTGGTACATCAACCAATATTCAGGCATAAGAATAAAAATGGAGCAGATCGTATTCTCAAGACCATATCACAGGATTATCCGTTAACAAGACATAAGTTTTAGACAAAGCTGCTATTTGTTTTTGTCCTTCATTCATGTTTATGTGACCCTATCAATAGTAGAGCTGGGAGGACCTGACTCGATCTAGTGGATCCGGCTTGTCCAAGTTGGTTAAATCCGACTCGACCTGAACCGAACGCTATGGTCTGGTTCGGATCGAGTAGACCCACCTTTATTTGAATCTCGACTGAGTCGAGTTTGGGTTGCATAGTAATCCGATATGACCCGATCCGAAATTTGATTTGGTCGGATCCGATCCGATCCGAAACCCGACTTAGACCGGAATCGGGTACTATGTATAGAAAACAAAACAAAAAATTACTCATTCTCTCTTTACCCTAACCCTAGTAGCCGGCCGCCGCACTCAACCCGATTATCCTAACCGTTTGTTTTTTGCATTTCCATAACGATGACCTTCTCTTACGCGCGTTTTCAAAGGTTCCAAGGATAGTTTGGTAATTTCATATGGGGAACGCTAACGAACGCACATTCAAATGGAAAATGCTAACAAAAGAATATTCCCGACACACACGTGCGTAATCCAACGGCACGCGAGTTTCGTGTAACAACCTGATACACGAAGCTATGTCCGTTTGACACACACGTGCGTTCAATCCCCACTGTTTCTTTTAACGTGGCCCACCGTCAGTTTTGATATGATGAAGAACTGATAGACAGAATAGTATCGACGCAGGCATCATGGTGGGCCCATAGAGCTTTGTGCTGCAGAAGCTCCTATTTACTGTGTAATAGGTTCTTACAGGTCAACCCATTTCCAATCCAGCATGACCTGTACCACACAGTACCCACTTCGTGATTCTATGGGGCCCACCATGAGTTATTTGTTATATCCAAACCGTCCATCCATTTGGTGAGCTCGGTGTAAGGCTTGAGCTAAAAAATATATGATAGATTCAAAGATCAAGTAGACCACACTGTAGACAACAGTGAGAGATTGAACATCTGCCATTGAAACCTTTGTGGGGTCACAGAAGTATTGGATCAGTCTGATATTTGTTTTTTTCTTCATCCATGTCTTTGTGAACTTATGAACAGATTGAATGGAAAACCAATATCATGGTGGGCCCTACGAATACTTTAATAGTGAGAATTGTTGTCCCTCTGCTATTTGTGGTGTGATCCATTTATGAATTATGGACCACGCAACAAATAGATGGCCGGCGTGTATATAATAAATATATTATTGTGGGGTCCACATAATTTTAATATACTTTCCATAAATAGTATATTTTGGGACACGATGACCACCCTACGTAGACATGCCACCGAAGTCCACGGAGTGTGGTACATCAACCAATATTCAGGCATAAGAATAAAAATGGAGCAGATCGTATTCTCAAGACCATATCACAGGATTATCCGTTAACAAGACATAAGTTTTAGACAAAGCTGCTATTTGTTTTTGTCCTTCATTCATGTTTATGTGACCCTATCAATAGTAGAGCTGGGAGGACCTGACTCGATCTAGTGGATCCGGCTTGTCCAAGTTGGTTAAATCCGACTCGACCTGAACCGAACGCTATGGTCTGGTTCGGATCGAGTAGACCCACCTTTATTTGAATCTCGACTGAGTCGAGTTTGGGTTGCATAGTAATCCGATATGACCCGATCCGAAATTTGATTTGGTCGGATCCGATCCGATCCGAAACCCGACTTAGACCGGAATCGGGTACTATGTATAGAAAACAAAACAAAAAATTACTCATTCTCTCTTTACCCTAACCCTAGTAGCCGGCCGCCGCACTCAACCCGATCTCAACGTCCCCTACTCTGGCACCTGTCCGGCTTCGAGCTCCTCCTCCTCCTCCTCCTCTCTCTCTCTCTCTCTCTCTCCTCCACTCGTCAGCACAATAGCACCCGTCCGACTTTGAGCTCCCCCTCCTCTTCCTCCTCCTCCTCTTTCTCTCTCTCCTCTACTCATTCGCACAACAGCTAAGCAGCACGTCTAGCTTCGAGCTCCCCCTCCTCCACCTTTCTCTCTCTCCTCCACTTGTCCACACGACAGCACCGGTCCAGCCACCTAGCCCATTCTCAAGCTTAATTTTTCAAGTATTTATTTATTTATTATTATTTTAATTAATGGCTTTGATCGGCTTGGCCCACTATGTTGCATCTGGGCCGATCCGAATCATACCCAACTCAATCTGACTCGGTTTCTCTAACAGAGTCAGACTCAGTTAGGTCAGCCCACCTAAGAAAACGGTTCGGATCGAATCAGGCCCGTTGGACTCAGTCCCGAGTCGGATCGAGTTTGGATTAGGGTTTTCACAATACCGGATCAAGTCAAGTTTGACCTAACTCGGTCCAACTCGACCCGATGCCCACCTCTAATCAAAAGTTTAGAAGTCAAATAAACATGACAATGGTCCTTAGAAAAACTTTAATGGCAGGATTTTCAATTATCACTGTTTCATGTGATATGGTCCAATTGAAATTTGGATCCGCTTCATTTTGAGACTCATGCCCTAAAATGAATGGCAAAAAGGATGAATGTCGTGGATCAAGCTGGGCCGCACCTACTCCACTTTCAACATCAAGTCTCCGTTTTAGTCCCGAAGATAATGCGGACCGTACCTTGGGCCCACCTTCATCTACTATTCTGTATCAACACCGTTCATCTGTTTTTCCATATCATTTTAGGGCATGATCCAAAAAAAAAATGAAGAAAAAAAATTCACATGGACCATACTACAGGAAACAGTAGTGATTGAACACCCAACCATAATTTCTTATGCGCATCTTAATGTTTCCCTAGCTTTTACTTGCCATCAAATCCATTGATAAGGTCACATAAGCTTGGCTTGGATGAAGGACAAAAACAAATATCAGATTGATTCGAAACTTTCGTGGCTCGTTAGTAGTCAATCACCACTGTTTCCTATGTATGGTTTGGCTGATAATTGGATCTGCTTCATTTTTGAAAGCATGCACTAAAATAATCTATATAAAAAAAAAATAAAAATACTGTTATGACTGAAGTCGGTGTTATTATAGTCTGATGAATGATACGCCGGCACTTAAAAATTACTTAAAATCATGGCATTGGTGGCATTCCAATAATTCGAAGTAAACTATCAAAATTGAACAGGGATTGCCTCTGACGTGATGCTTGTGAGAAATCATCAGATCCATCCGTTTTTCCATCATGTTAGGACGCGGACCAGAT